>NW_027069534.1:1186573-1284257 GCF_002906115.3 Quercus suber
ATGAAGTTTCAAGGGCTTTTTTGGGGAGAGAGGGGGGGGAGGGGACTTTGGTATTTTGAGGGTTTGTGGTGATAATTTGAAGATTTGGAGGTAATTCTATTTGGGTGGGGGGGGGGGTGTTGTGTTTAGTGGTATTTTATTGGGGCATTTTAGTCATTTTTGAAGGTTATTTGGTATTTGCTTTGAGGAGAGAGAGAGAGAGAGAGATTTTGTTTCCTTAAGGCTGAAAAAATTAATTTTACACGCCTCCAAAGAAGTTGTTTTGTAACCTGGTAAAAAAAAACAGATTTCCATTGGCTAGTGTTTTATAACACCTTAACACCCAAAATGAGGAAAACATTTTCTAACAAATGTTTAACACCGAAATAAATAGGACCTAATATTCGAAAGGAGCACATAGTTAATCAAGATCATTTATCAAAGATTCCAGAGGGAACAAAGACATGCAAATTTTCTAATATTAGCTCAATTCTTTTGGGGTGAATGATTGAGAATTGAGAAATATGTTGTCTAAAAATATGAGCCTCATGGATAGGATTTTTTTTTTTTTTTGGGTGAAGATGTGGATATATAAGAGATAATATTAGGTGTAACTGAAATAGGGATAGGTGTAACACTTCTATATAGTGAGGCTCAGGTGTATGGAACTCACCCCATGTGAGAGGCGTTACATCTATCTTCGTCATATAATAAAAACAATTTGTAGGCAGAATGAAATGAAAAATTTAACTAATAATAATAATAATATCAGTATAAGGATACAAGTGCCAACTGACAAGTTAGTTTAAGGTATTGTAAACCTTTTTAAAATTTTCTCTCTCTAGTATTTGCCAGGTAATTCAGAAAATTATATATGGTATGTGAGGTGATAGGGAGTTCTCCCTTTATGGGTAAAAGAGACCCTAACTAATGTGGAGTAATTTACAATCCCATTGTAGCATGGAGGAATATAATTAACATTGTGTACAGAAGTTGAGATCTCATTAATTTTGCCTATATATGTGTGTGTAGTATAATCTTAAGTCACACTCTTTTTCAAAACTGACATCCAGCTCATTTACTTTTTTCACGTCTTCCTTTTTAAATATATAGTCAAAATTAACCTTTTGGTTTCCCATTTGTTAAAATTCTTCACCATCTCCCTCTCACCACCATCTTTTTCTAGGGTAAAAACCTATAATTACCCAATTATGAGGATCTGCAATAATTATATTACCAACATAAATTGCACTATTGAATTTCTTGGATAAATTCATGTCAATTTTACTATGCATTATATAAGTTAACGACCAATATAGGGGTTGCCACCAAAAGCCATTGCCTCACACATACTCAACTTTGATGAAGATGATGACCAGACAAATATAACTCTTCTCTGCTAGAAAGACTCTCCCTAGCAAAGGGAAGAGAGACGGGCAAAACTTGAATCTAGTTACTTTAATGCATTAAATCCGTTAAAATGGTAATATGTGTCCATTTTTTTATCATGTGTTGTCATTGTAACAGGTGAGATGGGGTGTTTTTTCACTGTATCACTATGAGTATGTTTACTTCTCTCTCTTCTTGTCCTTTTTCTCTTTCGGGTAAACATAAAACCTGTCATGTGGGTTTTGAGGGTCAAGATAAGATTGTGCCAGCTTCGAATCCAACAAGTCCCCTAATATAATCTTCCACCAAAAAGCTATGATCGATGGACAATAATTGTTGTCTGTGGCCGAGAATGTACTTGACTAAAACATTTTATAAGATATATATATACACACTTCAAAGCTCAATTTAACTATAATGGTGTTTATAGATCACAAGATAGTGACAAGGCAAAGCTTTGGTTATTGTTCAGAATGCATCATTACTAATCTTTAGTGAGAATTAGAGTTTTAACTGTAGATTTTTTAAAATGGAATTTTAGTAGTAGAGTTTCAACAGAAAAATTAATTAGTATTTTGAGTGTTTTGCATATTATAATATATAGTGTTTCAAAGTTACAAAATTTTAAAATATGAATAGTGAATTATAAATGATTTTTTTTTTGGGTTCTAAATTTCAACTCCTTAAAACTGTTTTCAGCTTTATTAATAAACTCCTTTGTGGTTCTAAGAGTACCTTTTTAGTGTGTTGGGAAAAATCAAGAATTAATTTGAAAATTCTAGTATTATTGGTTTTGTTCCTAGGCAATAAAGAGTAATGCTACCGTTATAACTTTTTTCACAACATTTTTATAATTGCTCAAGTGGTCAACTATAAGTGATAAATACAATTTTTTATATAAACACAGTGGTTTTTTTTTTTTTTTTCACTACTCACAGATGAATACAATCACAACTTTTTTTACAAAATTTTTATAATTGCTCAAATGGTCAATTATAAGTGATAAACACAATTTTTAATATAAACCCACCGGTTTTTTTTTTTTTTTTTTTTTTGTTTGTTTCCACTGCTCACAGATGAATGCTTCAAAAATTATGAAAATTATTATGAAAAAAATTAAAAAATTTGTATAGGAAAGATTATTGAATGGTAAAAGAACATCACTAGCATGAACTTAATTTCAAGCAATTTTCTGTTTCTTTTATTTCCAGCCCTTCTTGAGGCCGGTGTCCTGGTTTTCAATAAATAAACTGACTGACTGAAATTTTGATTATGACAGACATTTGATTCCTACACAGATGTTTGGTTTGTGCCATGCACCAAGGTCCATAAAAAAAGGTACAATTTTGTGGATAAGGCGAAGTAAGAAAGGGGCAGCCCTTAATTAAAATCCTTGTATTATATATATGAGAAAATATATATAAGTTTACTTACAATTTTGTGGATAAGTTTCATAATTCGATTAATAGGCTGACCACTTTTCTTTCTCAGCAATAACAGCAATCCAAATCACTTTTTTTTTTAAAAAATACTAATTTAAATTATTGGAAAAGATAATACATAACTATCGTATTTGAAAATATGTGATATAGCTTTGATACCATTTTAAAAAGTGCAAGACATAATTATATGATATATATTAATAAAAATATATGAGAAAATATAGAATGCATAAAAATAAAGAAAGAGAATGCAAAGAATTAGCTTGGTTTTGCCATAGAGACTTCCATCTACAATGAAAAATCCTTGATGACTATATTTTTAGTGTTAAGTTTTATGTTTCATAATGAATCCATTTAAGAGTATTTTTAGTAGGCTAAATCTTAGACTTAGCTAGAGTTACAATAGTAAGATTATCATTATTTTGATTGCAATGCAAGTCAAATTATAATCACTTTACTTACACTCTAAATAGAAATAGATTCAAGAAATCTAGATTAGAGCTATACGTACAACATAGTTAGACCTTGATTAGTATTAAGTCCATCATATTGCTATACAAAAATTACAAGTTGTTTGTTGTCAATACATGTCAAATAAGATTGTCATGGCTTGGCAAATGTCCTTTATAGCCTGTTTGGATGTTTAAAAAAGGAGAGAGAGTAGAGTAAAGGGAAAGAGAATTATTCAGCTACTTTGTTTGGAGGTTTTTTAAGGAAAAAAGGGGAGGTGTTTGGAGGGGTCTCAACTACCTCTAACCTCTCATTTTTAATTCCTCAAAATTGGAGAGATTTGGAGAGAGAGTAGAGTAGATAAATTATTGATCAAATGAATTTCCCTATTTACCCTTTTTAAATTAACAAAATTACAAACCGATTATATAAATAATCTTTGTTTGTTTCTTGAGAAAATTTAAGGTGAATGAAAAAAAAATTGAATATCAATCGTCTAAATAGTGATTGTTTCTGGCTGATTTTCAGTGTTCTTTTGGCTTTGGAGGTCCAAAATTTCACTATTTTTCATGATATATTTCTGAACTTCAGTTTACTTTTTATTCGTTTGGAATTGTGTTCATCGTGTTTTATCAATGTGCACTGGTACTTTTAGCAATTCTCTGCTCTGCTCTGTTTGGACTCTGAGAAAACAGAGGAAAATGACAGAAACTTGTAGTTAAAAACTGTTATGTATACAAGTTTTTTACAATTACTTACTTGGCCGCCTGGATTGAAATTTTTTATTTTCTCGGGAAAGCAAGTTAGAGTGTTATATATGGCCAAGAATTCCTAGTCTGATTCTCGAGAAAAAGAAATATGGCCAAACAGTATCTATATGTTTGTGTCTCGTGTAGTTGTCTTCTCGGCAACTCTGCCTTCACAAGCTAAGGCATTTACCAATCCCCTTGAAGGTAATTCTGTGGATCCCCCTTTTTTTTTTTCTTTAATTCTAGTTCTTGATTTTCTTGCATTTTATCTTTCATTGGATTCTTTTATAGGAAAATTGATATAGTTTATGCCTGCGTTTGGATAGCACTGTTTCTTACTCAAAGTAAAGTTGCGGTTTGTGTTGTTTTTTTTTTTTTTTTTTTTTTTTTTCTGCAGGGACAAAATTTACTGTGCATGTACTGTGCGTGCACTGTTCATGCACTGTTCATGCAATATTTAATATTAAAAGTTGGTCCCACAATACTATTCACACATTTAAAAATTATTTTGCTACAATGTTTTCAGCAACAATCAATTTTTATCAACTTTCAGCAACAATAAGTGCTATACAAACGGACCCTATGTATTTTAGTGATCACCTGTGATTAGAATGTTCTTTATTCTTTGTTTGGTTAGTGAGAAAATGGAGGACAATTTTAATTAAAAAAAAAAAATCAAAGAGAATAGTACAACACTCGAGCTTCCATATTGTGAAAGCTTTATTGTTCGTGCTCACAATTTTTGGTGGAAAATTGGGCCCATTAATCATAGACCAATGTTGCAAATCTATTTTCAAATAGAGGTAAATTTGTCTATTTAAATCATTTCTTCTCTTTTTCGTCTTAATTTTTAAAATATCCAAACAAGAGAAAATGTTAATTATTTCCTGCCCCTTTACTAATTTTAAAAACATCCAAACAAAGTAAAAGATAACTATTCTCCTCTACTCTCCTTCCCTTTACTCCCCTCTACTATTCTCCCCCTCTAAACTTCCAAACATGCCATTAGTAATTGAACCAACAGACTGGTAGCTAGCAAGCCAGCCTTGATATATGACAATTATGGTGAAAGAGTGTGGGTCAGCCAATTACTCGTTGAATGGACAAGGCAAAGGTAATTGCCTTCCCCAAAGCTAATTTCGTTGCGGATCAGAGAAAGAGGCACTCATTAAGTAGGTGTTGCTGCTTTAAAAGGTGTGGCCACACCTTAGTAATAGTATCTATATTTGAAGCATAGGACGGTGGTATGCAAATACCATGTTTTGATAATAATAATAATAATAATAATAGGGGAAGATTTAGTTACAATAATTAGGTATTGTTCTTTAGTGCTCTTCTTAAAATTCTGTCATGTGGATTTTTTGTCATAGGATGAAAGTGTATTTTTCAGTTAAGTAGTCACATAGCTGAATCTTAAAAAAGAATTCTAAAGAACAACGCTTAAAGTATTGTACGTAAGTTTTGTCCATAATAATAATACATTGTTTTAAGTGGTTCAAGGGACTATCTGGGCTTTGCCCTTAATTTTTTTTATTTAGCAATTTGCCCTTGTTTGCAAACTATATAGGAATATGCCCCTGTTTCAATACTCGATAATCTTAAAATCGAGTTTTTATGAAATACTCGATCTGTAGAAAATCGAGTTATGCTCGATCAAATTAAATAAATAAAAAAAAAAAAAAAAAAAAAAGAGCATAGAACTCGATTTTAGGAAAATCGAGTTTAAAAACGCCACTATAGGCTTCCTAAATGGTATCACACTTGTAAAAAAAATTTGCAGGAAAAATCACACATTTAAAAAAATTTTGCATGAAAACGCCGCTATATGGCCTTAAAACGTCACCATAGGGCTTAAAAACGCCGCTATAGGTCCCTGAACCACTATTTGTGATCACACTTGTAAAAAATTTTGTAGGAAAACGCCGCTATAGGGCTTTAAAACGTCACTATAGGGCATAAAAACGCCACTATAGGGCTCTCAATTATAATTTTTTTTTCATGGAACTCGATTTTTTGATATTCGAGTTCCATGCAATTTTTTTTTTTTTTTTTTTTTTTAAAGTTTGATCGGGCATAACTCGATTTTCTATAGATCGAGTATTTCGTAGAAACTCGATTTTAAGATTATCGAGTATCGAAACAGGGGTATATTCCTATATAGTTTGCAAACAGGGGCAAATTGCTAAATATAAAAAAAATTAAGGGCAAAAGGCCAGATAGTCCGTGGTTCAAGTACAATATATTCGGCCTACTTTCATGGTGGAGGAAAAATCCTTTAGGTATGTTATAAGGAAAAAACTAAGACGGGTCCAATAACAAAGTTGAATAACGGAAAAATAAAAATATAATTACCTAGAAATCAATTCCTAAGGTTATTTGGAGTGACACCAAGTGAGATATAAGCTTAATAGGAGTAATTACCTAGAGTTGGCTAGTGTTAACACCAAACCATTGAAAAATTCCAATTTTTTTTTTTAAATTATTTATCAAGTAAATTGTCTCTATAGGAGTAAAATATATAGCATGCTTATATATACTACAAAAAATTAAACTCTAATTTCTATTGACTTAGAACGTCTCGAATATTGAATTACAATAATACCTTTGACTCAATGAAAATATATAAAATAGTAATAACCTAGTTAACTAATATAATACCTAAATTAAAATCTAATTGACTCAATAAATATAATTAAATTCCAATATAATTAAAATCTAATTGGCACTTCCTGCATGGTATGAAAATTAATACAATAACAAATTTTAAGAGCACTAAAATAAATGGATAACCTAAGAATCATGCCCTAGGCTTTCTTGAATTAGTAACAAGAAAGAGAAAACAAACCTAGGAGTCAACACTTAGGGTTAGCAAGGGTCAGCATCAAACCATTGAAAAAATTTTAAGAGAAGTTTTATGAATCAATAAAACTATTTTTCGTACAGGAATAATAGCATGCTCATCTAAACTCCAAAAACTAAGCCCTTATTTTAATTGAAGTAGGAAATGCGTGCCGATTATTGATTTAGAAAAATACCATTAACTTCAGGAGATCAAATAAAATATAATGAACTTATACTACCTATAAAAAAAATCCAATATTTGAACAATAAAATATATACAATTGAATTCCAAAATTAAATAAAAAATAAATTGAAATAAAATTGTCTTCATGCTTCCATGTCATTCTCTCTTTATTGGAGAAAACTCGTTGCTGAGTTTTTAAGTGTTGATGGATAAGAATTCTTACATGTGATGCATGCATCAACTCATGAAGCACTTTGACCAACACTAAGAACAACACAATCTTACATTATATCACATCGTTAGATTAATCTGGAATGGTAAAATCAATGTGTGAAAATCAACGTTGCAAATGTTATTGCCCTATCTTAATCCATAGAAAGCACCGTTTTGTCAAACTCTTCCAATTGATCAAAAATTTTCATTTAATGCACCATAAAGGGTTAATCAATAGCAAATGCATCAAACTTACTTTTTTAGAAACATGTACTATCTTCTTTGTTGTTTTCTAATTGAACTTACTCCTAATCAAGGAGTGAGAAATCTCCCTTCATATTGAAAAGTAATTTTAGGCCCAATAGATTTAGTGTTAGCAAACCATGACCAATTGTAAATCTTATTGAGTTATAAGATGTATTTTTAAGTTCAAGACAAAGAACCAAGATTAATTGAAAGAAAGAAGAGTTTATGTATTGATTCTCAACACAGCCAATACCATTCTTGATCGATCGAGAATGTCTCTCAAGACATCAAGGAAATTGGTCAATAGATTGAAACTACGCGAAATCAAATTCCTAAAACGCCTATTAAGTTGTCTATATGAGTCTTGCCCTATTTGTTAGACTATATAAGGACACATTATAGATAAATAAAACAAGGAGAAAAGAGCACTTTTCCGCACAAATAAAGTCCAAACCATATTGCTATTTCACCATCATACTGAAGTTCAAGAGGTAGATTTGAAAATGTTATCCTTGAAGGTCGGTAATCAAGGTTGAAGTCATGGTCTTATCCTAGTATTGCTGGTGTGGAGAAAATTTTCAAGAGGTTTTTGAAGTCGGTTGGAGATTTTGATTGTGATCGTTGGTGTGTCATCCATGAATACTTCAATTTTATTGAATAGTCTAGAGATTCTAAAGCAATAAAAGGTTTTCACTATAAGTTGCCTATAGGTTATAGAGTTTATGAAAAGGTTTTTCTTGATGCTATAAGACTTCTCTTATCAGAGTAGATTGTCTTATTGGGGAAGGTTTACCCTGTAATGGTTTTTCCCTTGGATAGTTTTCCTTGGGTTTTTCTACTTCATCACATGCATAATTGATAAATTGGCATAATTGGACTAATTTGAATAACTTCATTAATTTAGTGTAAATTTGACAATCTGGGTGTAAAAACCCAACAAGTAACATGTCTAAAACTATAATAGGCTACATATATATATATATATATATATTATAATTCGATAGCTACAATGGGGGAGAGAGGATTTAAATCTTAGAAATACTAAAAGATGCCAGCTAGTTGAGCTACATAACTCTTGATCAATAAGCAATATTAAATCTCTACCATGGTTTAGATATTTGACCCTACCTTTTAGTAGTGGCGACTCCAAAAAAAGTTTTAGGGAGTCATTAAGAAACTAAAATTAAATAAAATTTAATAAAAATAGAACTTGAATATCTTGAGTTATCGACACTGCACACACGCACACACACAAATATATGAAGTTTTACAATTTCTATTTTTACATATTTTCATATTTCGTAATCGTTGCATATGATAGTTTATTATCAATTGCATTGTTTATTGTCAATGTGGGTAGGTGTTGACCATTTTATTTTGTTAAATTTGAATAACATTTCTATTTTTATACACTTATAATTATCTATTTGTCATTATTTTTATATATTTTAAATTAAATGAAAAACTCTACTCACTAGTACCATATTAACTAGCTTGTAACATCATGCATATGTATGGATATACTTAAAATATATAAATTAAGATGCATAATATAATTCTTACATATATAATTTAAGGACAAAATTTAGGTACAGTACCTTATGTATTGTTCCTTAGGTTCAATTTTTAAAATTTAGCCATGTGGTTACTTAACTAAAAAATATACTTTCATCTAATGAGAAAAAATCCACATGGCAAAATTTTAAAAAGGGAACCTAAAGAATAACACCTAAATACTGTACCTAAGTCTTGCCCATAATTTAAATATTATTAATAGTCATTCTTATATTTTTTTTAACTCTTTAAAAAGTCGTGTAAGAATAATATTAGGTAGAAAATGTAAATTGTCTATTTTTTTTAATATTTTTTTTATATTCATTAATTCTAAACTCTTTGGTTTTTGTACACAATAACTTATTTGGATAGATATTTATAAAGTGGTTCCACATTTGACTCCAAAATTAAGAAATAAAACTCTCACTAAAAATAAATAATTTAGGACATAAGAAGCTAAATTGGACTTCAATTGTAGAATCTAATTGGATTTTCTCTAAGTTTTACCTATTAATATACTAGCTTCTAAACCTTATGCATATGCATGGATATATTTAAGTATATACATTAAGCTGTATAGTATAATTTTTACAGATATAATTTAAATATTATTGATAATCATTCTTATATTTTTTTACTCTTTAAAAAATTTTGTAAGAATATTATTAGGTAGAAAATGTAAATTGTCCATTTATTTATTTATTTATTTTTTATGTTCATGTAGGGTTAGGATTTGTGGCCCAAGCCCAAAACAATAAATTTGTAGAGTATGGGTGGAAGAGCTAGGTTAAGTATTGGGTTGATAATAACGAATCACAACTTTCAAACACAAACCAACATGAATTTACATGTAAAACCTGAAAATCCGAGGAGCTATATTATTATTTATCTGATGAACAAAGGTCTTAGGGCTACAGTTAAGTTCTCTTTTTTTCTCTTTTGTTCTTTTTTTTCCTCCTTTTTTTCGTTAGGAGCCTTCTTCCTTTATATAGCCACCCTTCTCCTCATCTCCATCGTCCACTTGTTCCTCATCCACGAGTTTGCTTGAGTGCATGTCACGTCAAGCATCTTCTTTGAGCTTTGTGTGAGTGGCGGTAGGTTATGATGCACTGTTTAGGGATCTTCTCCACATAAATGCGGCCAGAAAAGTTGCTGCAGAGTATTAAATACGGTGATAGTAGCTTTCCCCTTAGATATTTCTCCATCCTTATCGTTTCCCAGTATATTCAGATCTTATCTTGATCAGGTGGAGTCAAGCATCTTCTTTTAGCTTTGTGTGAGTGGCGGTAGGTTAGGATGCACTGTTTAGGGATCTTCTCCACATAAATGCGGCCAGAAAAGTTGCTGCAGAGTATTAAATACGGTGATAACAGCTTTCCCCTTAGATATTTCTCCATCCTTATCGTTTCCCAGCATATTCAGAGCTTATCTTGATCAGGTGGAGTCCTCGGAAGGTCATTTTGGCCTTTCACACACTTAATTGATTTATAATATTTGCATCAGAGGATTATAACCTCTTCGGATAGGAGATATCCTCTTCGGATTGTAATAATTCTTCCTTCTGAGGGTCCCACTTCCAGATGGGCCCTGCCTTTTCCATCCCCTTCTTCTCGGTCGCAAAATAGCTCTCCTATGGGCTTTCGGCCCATTATGTTGGGCTAGGCCCTTTTCCCTCCACAGTTCATTATTTCTAAACTCTTTGATTTTTATACGCAATAACTCACTTGAATTGTTATTTATGATACGGTCTCACATTTGACTCCAAAATTAAGAAACAAAACTCTCTCTAAAAATAACTAATTTATGATACATGGCGAAGAATTAGACTTCAATTATAGAATCTAATTGAATTTTCTCTAAATTTTGCCTATTAATATTACTAGCTTATAACTCTATGCATATGCATAGATACACTTAAATATATAAAATAAAATGCATAATATAATTCTTATATATATAATTTAAATATTATTGATAGTCATTTTTACATTTTGTTAAATCTTTAAAAAAAATTGTAAGGATATTATTCGGTATAAAATGTAAATTTTCTGTTTTTTTTATTTATTTATTATTTCTTATTGTAAAATTTTTTTTTTTTTTTTTAAATGTAAATTTTCTGTTTTTTTTATTTATTTATTATTTCTTATTGTAAAATTTTTTTTTTTTTTTTTACAATTCACTTATTCTAGACTCTTTGATTTTTGTACCTAATAACTCATTTGGATGAATATTTATGATGTGGTCCCACATTTGATTCTAAAATTAAGAAATAAAATTCTTTAAGAATAAATAATTTAAGACACATGGCATAAAATTGAAACTCTAATCTGAAATTCTAATTTGAATTTCTCTTAGTTTCACCAATTATTATATATATAGATATATAAACTAGTGCATATGCATATTACAATTAAAAAAAAATTACAATTATACACATATATGGATTCAAATTATACTCTCTCTCTCTCTTTTTTATTTTTTTTAATTTTAATTTCTTTTGGATATACACATAAGTTTACTCTTTCTTTCTTTTCTTTTTTTTTTTCTTTTTTTGTTTGTTTATTGGGTTTTTGATGATTTATTTATATTAATCTTTGTCTTTTGCACCTCATTAACTCATTAAGAACAAAAATTAAAAAAAAAAAACTTAAATAGGACAAGTGGTGCAAAATTAGACAACAATTGGAATCCATTTTAGAACATAATTGGATTTTCTCTCAGTTTTTCCTATTAATATATATATATATATATATTGTAAGGACTCAATTTGGAAAGGCCTTCGTAAATCAAAAGAAAAATCATTCCATAAGCCCAAACAATACATTTTTAGAGAGTGGGTTCAAGAACTAACCCTAACAAATAGACAACGCCCAAAACAAGACTCACACCCGTTGAAGGCCGGCACGCCAAAGTTACTCCTCAAGGTCTCTCCTCGGCACCGATCCGAGGATCCTGACAGAGGTCCCTCCCCTTAATTGTTTTGTTGGTTCCCCTTATATAGTCCTTTTCTCACCATCTCTTTCTTCCACCTGTTGATCATCCACGTGCTTCCCTTCTGACTGTCCGTCCCATCAGCTGTATTATCAGTAATCATGTGATTTGTAGTAGTCAAGGTTGCCCTGTCCAAGAGTCACATCTCTATTAGTGCAGTCAGAGGGTTAGGTGAGCGCATTTATTGTGGAGGTGACAACCTGACCTGGGCTTGTTCCTCCACTTGGTGTTGTCCTCGGTCCACCGAGAATAGGGTCATCCTCGGCGGGGGTCCTTACAGCTCAGGCCTTTGTACAACGTCCTCGGGCGATTCTTTATTCTCGGCATGGGCCTTGGGCCGGATGTAAAATGGGCTGAGTTTACCAGACTTTCAGGCCCCACATATATATAAGATTATTGACCCACACAACAACACTCATACATACATAAATAATACACTGAGTACCTACTTAACCAATCAAATGCTTGAATAATCATTAACTTTACTCTCTCTTTTTTTCTTAAATCGCTAACTTTATATCAAAAAAGTTTTTATAACATGATAACAATACACACATATGCAATAAAACCTCTATCTTTCCTAATTCTTAACTTATAGAAAGTTATATTATATTTATACTATATACGCACAAATTCACATACGTCATGATTCACACAAATAACATTATAACAAATAAGAATTAAAGCACACAATCAAGTTCAACACACATATAATATAAATTTATAACAAAGAGAGAGATACTTATCACTCACAAATACTTACTCTTTACTTTTAACGTCGAAAATACCGAGATATTCAGATAAAGAAGAGAGATTAGATGAGATTCATAAGAATGAGATCAAAGATTGGAATAGAGAAAGAGAGTTTTTTTTTTTGGTTTTAGGCTAGGCTAATATGTGACCAAGGTGTGCAAAAATGTTTTTAAGGGTAAATTAACTTAATAAAAACATATATATATATATATATATGTGTGTGTGTGTGTGTGTGTGTGTGTGTGTGTGTGTGTGTGTGTATACATGTAATTTTTTTTTCAAGTTAGGGGGTTTATTTGAACCCTTTGGACAATATGTGGAGCTGCCCTACCCTTTTAGGTTCTTCAATATGTTTTTCTTACTGCATGAACTTTGAAGCAACATTTTTTTGGAGTAATTCTTAGGTATTCCTAGAACACAATGTATAGTGTTCCCTCCTCTCACATTTATAGTGGGGTCTATTCATTAAATTTATGATGAGGTCCATCATGAATGTGAAAGAAGAGAGTACCATTTTACTATACTCCAGGAGTACCTAAGAATTTTTCCATTTGTTGGAACATATACTTTTCTTTCAGCGATAAAAATAAAATTAAGGGTAAAATACTATTTTAATTCTTAAATTTTACACAAAGTTTGTTTTTCATTTCTAAACTTTAAAAAGTTCTCATTCTTAACATTTATAAATAGTTTTATTTATTTATTTATAGTAGTTTAGAGACAAAAACAAGGATGAAAAAGAACTTTCCTTAATAGTTTAAGGACGAAAAACAAATTTTTGGTAAAGTTTAGTTTAAAAACAAAACCGAACTTTTGAATAGTTTAGGGATAATAAATGAACTTTTTAAAATTTAGGATTTAGAAAAAAAAAATACTAAAGTTTAAAGACTAAAATAGTACTTTACACTACAGTTAACAATTTAATATCCAAAACTAACTAAAACTACATTCAAACAAAATTATTTTCGTGTTTTCCGCATCATTGTGATACTAATACATAAGAATAAAAACTATTGCTTTCACATCCACGTTGCGAATTAGAATTACAAACTTTGTGGTTTCTAATATAAGGTAGTATATCTAATGTAAGGTTCTTTATCTTCTTTTTTTTGGTTGTCTGTACAGTACAGGTTCTTTATCTTTTTTTCTTTTTTCTTTTTTCTTTTTTTGAGAAAGTGCAGGTTCTTTATCTCAAACTAAGTACATTGAGAACTTTAATAAAATAGAATGAGACTGTTATTCCATTGGTACTGTTGAGAAATTTGAGAAATGACAGGCCATCATTTGAGGATCAATAGATGTTTGCTAACAACCATAATGTGGGGAGCAGGTTCCTATACCGGGTCTTTGTTTTACTTGAGCTATTCTCAGTTTCTCATCATCTGCCAGTCCACTCACAAAAGGTCACTACATTAGAAAGTGGTACGACCCCATTGCCCTTATAATTTGTACCGGTAGTTACAACTAACTTTTAGGTGTTTTTCTAATATAAATTTTTTATAAACATTGGATTTCTTATTTGGGCAAATTATAATTTTTCTTTAAATTTTTTTTTAGATACAAGATAATTAATTAAGTTTTTATATTGAGTAAATTCTTTTAATTTATATACCATGAGGTTTGAGCTAATGTCAAACAAGTCCAATACATTTAAAAATTGACAAATTTGATCCCTAAGAGAGAAAAGAAAAATAACTAATAGGTCTAATGGTGTTTATTGTTTTGGGACCAAATTACTCAGTTTTAAAATGTTTTGAATCTAGTTGACATTAATCCAAACCTCAGAGTAAATTAATGAATTTACTCTTTTATATATAGACTTTGTTAACATTGCCTTTTGAAGTCTGAATTGACAATAACTAATGCATTTTAATCTTCTTATGAGTTATGACATAATTAATCTTACATTAAACTTTATCAGTTTTAATTTTTAAAATTTTTTTCAGCCAAAACAACAATGGTAATAAGTATTGTGAGTAAAACTCTCTACACAACTGCATTTGAGGGGGTTGGGGGGGGGGGACCTTTTTTTTATATAATCAAGAATATAACTTTCATTGTCATTTTCTATTGTACAAAAGTTAATGAGTTTCTTAAAAATTCTCAGGGGGGACCTTTTTTTTATATAATCAAGAATATAACTTTCATTGTCATTTTCTATTGTACAAAAGTTAATGAGTTTCTTAAAAATTCTCACAGCCATCAATACATACATGTACGCAATCTTAGGATTATGTTAGAAACTCTGAATTTGCTCAAAGGAAAATAAAATTGGGAAAAATAAAGAAATTGTCAATCGGCACTCCCCAATTTAGAGTGAAAATTGGAACTCCTTTGTCCAATGGCTTCCAAACTTTTGTCAGTTTGTGGCCACTCCTCTAAACTCCCATACACGTGAATCAACCCTGACTAGTCACCTAAGAGCTTGGTTGGATCAAATTACAAACTTGGAACACGTTAGGGTTACTTAGAATTAAGTTACAAGTGGATTTGGTTGAACTGAATTAGTTAGATCACAAGCACATTTAACACATTAATCACTTGGGTTGATTCATGGGAGCACATGTTGAATTACTAAGTCAATAGGAGTGAGCCATTTGTGGCCAATAGGATTAGAATATGAGTTGTATAATACAACCATGTAACTCTCATTTGAGATTATATAGAAGAATAATGAAAGTTGTTGCAATGTTGGCCTTGTACATGTTTCTCTCTAGTATTTTTTCTCTTAGAGGTAGAAATTCTTTGGAAGTAATCTCATCATGGGAGAAGGTGATCACTTAAAGAAAAGAAGTCACACACCATTCCCTTAATAACCATACTCATGCCTTTGTGTAGGGTTGCGATATCAACTAAGATGATTTGAATAAGGTTTTCTCGTATTCTAGACATGTGATAGGCCACAATCTGAATGACCCATTGTGATTAAACCAATTAATTAATTAGCCAAGTTATTAATTAATCAATTTAGTATGCAAATATGTAGAAGCACAAACAAATCACCAAATAACTAAATATGCGACAGTTCCCACCTTTAATGCACGGCTCCCAAGTACGTGACTAACCAATGCGCGGATCCCAGTACGCGACTTCAAAACACCAACTTAAGGAAGAAAGGTTGGCTGCAAAGTTCTTCAGTTCATCCTATACAATGAAGATTAGGAAGATGCTTGGTCACAAAACCCTATGGTGCAAATACACAGCAACTTCTTCAGAGAAGATGAACTAGATCAAGAACTTCGTTTTTTATCACAATTTGCTTGAACAGAGATTGCTCAATGATTTTGCAACTTGTGTCATACTTGACGGCTCTTAAAACAATCCTTTTATATGTTTAGGGTTTGGAGAAAAGAATGCCCAAAACCATATTCACGGATCCCAAGAAAATCAGATCAGAAAATCCGAAATTTTAAATCTCGACAGATAGCAGGTGTCGAGGTAACTACCAAGCAGGTGTCGAGCTTTAATGAAATTGCACTTCAGCTTGCTTTTTCTTGGACAGACTTGATGACTTCAACACTTGACCTTGAAACCTTGAAGTATTAAAAACACCTAGAACTTCCCAATTACAAGTAGAGTGCGTTTTGACAAAGGATTAGCCAATTTACATAAATAAGTGATATATGTTCTTAACAAGTGAAAACACATGTCCTAACAACATGTACAAGTTTTATGTATATTTGAAATTATAAGGAACAAAGAAATTTTTAAGAAAAATAAATAAAAAATACAAGCGGGAAAGGAAATGTTTCAACGATCAACTACCCTCTTTATACCTCTTTTGTCAATCAAAGTAGTAAGCATGATCAATTTTGAATATTTGATAAATCTTGCATAATTATAGATGGTCTCCTTTACTATTTTCCATAGTTTCTGATTGTCAATAAAAATAAAATACAGTAAAAGAACATCACTAGCATGAACTTAATTTCAAGCAATTTTCTGTTTCTTTTATTTCCAGCCCTTCTTGAGGCCGGTGTCCTGGTTTTCAATAAATAAACTGACTGACTGAAATTTTGATTATGACAGACATTTGATTCCTACACAGATGTTTGGTTTGTGCCATGCACCAAGGTCCATAAAAAAAGGTACAATTTTGTGGATAAGGCGAAGTAAGAAAGGGGCAGCCCTTAATTAAAATCCTTGTATTATATATATGAGAAAATATATATAAGTTTACTTACAATTTTGTGGATAAGTTTCATAATTCGATTAATAGGCTGACCACTTTTCTTTCTCAGCAATAACAGCAATCCAAATCACTTTTTTTAAAAATACTAATTTAAATTATTGGAAAAGATAATACATAACTATCGTATTTGAAAATATGTGATATAGCTTTGATACCATTTTAGAAAGTGCAAGACATAATTATATGATATATATTAATAAAAATATATGAGAAAATATAGAATGCATAAAAAAAAAGAAAGAGAATGCAAAGAATTAGCTTGGTTTTGCCATAAAGACTTCCATCTACAATGAAAAATCCTTGATGACTATATTTTTAGTGTTAAGTTTTATGTTTCATAATGAATCCATTTAAGAGTATTTTTAGTAGGCTAAATCTTAGACTTAGCTAGAGTTACAATAGTAAGATTATCATTATTTTGATTGCAATGCAAGTCAAATTATAATCACTTTACTTACACTCTAAATAGAAATAGATGCAAGAAATCTAGATTAGAGCTATACGTACAACATAGTAAGACCTTGATTAGTATTAAGTCCATCATATTGCCATACAAAAATCACAAGTTGTTTGTTGTCAATACATGTAAAATAAGATTGTCATGGCTTGGTAAATGTCTTTTATGGCCTGTTTGGATGATTAAAAAAGGAGGGAGAGTAGAGTAAAGGGAAAGAGAGTTATTCAACTACTTTGTTTGGAAGTTTTTTAAGGAAGGAAGGAGAGGTATTTGGAGGGGTTTAGAGGGGTCTCAACTACCTCTAACCTCTCATTTTTAATTCCTCCAAATTGGAGAGAGAGTAGAGTAAATAAATTATTGACCAAAAGAATTCCTCTATTTACCCTTTTTAAATTAACAAAATTACAAACCGATTATATAAATAATCTTTGTTTATTTCTTGAGAAAATTTAAGGTGAATGAAAAAAAAAATTGAATATCAATCGTCTAAATAGTGACTGTTTCTGGCTGATTTTCAGTGTTCTTTTGGCTTCGGAGGTCCAAAATTTCACTATTTTTCATGATATATTTCTGAACTTCAATTTACCATTTTATTCGTTTGGAATTTTGTTCATCGTGTTTTATCAATGTGCACTGGTACTTTTAGCAATACTCTGCTCTGCTCTGTTTGGACTCTGAGAAAACAGAGGAAAATGACAGAAACTTGTAGTTAAAAACTGTTATGTATACAAGTTTTTTACAATTACTTACTTGGCCGCCTGGATTGAAATTTTTGATTTTCTCGGGAAAGCAAGTTAGAGTGTTATATATGGCCAAGAATTCCTAGTCTGATTCTCGAGAAAAAGAAATATGGCCAAACAGTATCTACGTTTGTGTCTCGTGTAGTTGTCTTCTCGGCAACTCTGCCTTCACAAGCTAAGGCATTTACCAATCCCCTTGAAGGTAATTCTGTGGATCCCTTTTTTTTTTTTTTTTTCTTTAATTCTAGTTCTTGATTTTCTTGCGTTTTATCTTTCATTGGGTTCTTTTATAGGGAAATTGATATAGTTTATGTATTTTAGTGATAATCTGTGATTAGAATGTTCTTTATTCTTTGTTTGGTTAGTGAGATAATGGAGGACAATTTTAATTAAAAAAAAAAATCAAAGAGAATAGTACAACACTCGAGCTTCCATATTGTGAAAGCTTCATTGTTCCTGCTCACAATTTTTGTTGGAAAATTGGCCCATTAATTATAGACCAATGTTGCAAATTTATTTTCAAATAGAAGTAACTTTGTCTATTTAAATCATTTCTTCTCTTTTTCATCATAATTTTTAAAACATTCAAACAAGAGAAAGGGTAAATTATTCTCTTCTCCTTTATTAATTTTAAAAACATCTAAACAAAGTAGAGGATAACTATTCCTCTCTACTCTCCTCCTCACCACACTCCTCCTCTTTACTCCCCTCTACTCTCCTTTCTCTCTAAACTTCCAAACAGGCCATTAGTAATTGAACCAACAGACTGGTAGCTAGCAAGCCAGCCTTGATATTTGAAAATTATGGTGAAAGAGTGTGGGTCAGCCAATTACTCGTTAAATGGACAAGGCAAAGGTAATTGCCTTCGCCAAAGCTAACTTCGTTGCGGATCAGAGAAAGAGGCACTCATTAAGTAGGTGTTGCTGCTTTAAAAGGTGTGGTCACACCTTAGTAATAGTATCTATATTTGAAGCATAGGACGGTGGTATGCAAATACCATGTTTTGATAATAATAATAATAGGGGACGATTTAGTTACAGTAATTAGGTATTGATCTTTAGGTTCTACTCTTAAAATTCTATTATGTGGATTTTTTGTCATATGAAGAAAGTGTATTTTTTAGTTAAGTAGTAATATAGCTGAATCTTAAAAAAAAAATCTAAAGAACAACGCCTAAAGTATTGTACATAAGTTTTGTCCATAATAATAATATAGTGGTTCAAGTACTATATATTCTGCCTACTTACATGGTGGAGGAAAAATCCTTTAGGTATGTTATAAGGAAAAAACTAAGACGGGTCCAATAACAAAGTTGAATGACGGAAAAATAAAAATATAATTACCTAGAAATCAATTCCTAAGGCTATTTGGAGAGACACCAAGTGAGATATAAGCTTAATAGGAGTAATTACCTAGAGTTGGCTAGTGTCAGCAACAAACCATTGAAAAATTCTAATTTTTTTTTTTTTAATTATCTATCAAGTAAATTGTCTCTATAGGAGTAAAATATATAGCATGCTTATATATACTACAAAAAATTAAACTCTAATTTCTATTGACTTAGACAGTCTCGAATATTGAATTACAATAATACCTTTGACTCAATGAAAATATATAAAATAGTAATAACCTAGTTAACTAATATAATACCTAAATTAAAATCTAATTGACTCAATAAATATAATTAAATTCCAATAAATATAATAACTTATTATATTCCAATATAATTAAAATCTAATTGGCACTTCCTGCATGGTATGAAAATTAATTCAATAACAAATTTTAAGAGCACTAAAATAAATGGATAACCTAAGAATCAAGCCCTAGGCTTTCTTGAATTAGTAACAAGTAAGAGAAAACAAACCTAGGAGTCAACACTTAGGGTTAGCAAGGGTCGGCATCAAACCATTGAAAAAATTTTAAGAGAAGTTTTATGAATCAATAAAACTATTTTTCGTACAGGAATAATAGCATGCTCATCTAAACTCCAAAAACTAAGCCCTTATTCTAATTGAAGTAGGAAATGCGTGCCGATTATTGATTTAGAAAAATACCATTAACTTCAGGAGATCAAATAAAATATAATGAACTTATACTACCTATAAAAAAAATCCAATATTTGAACAATAAAATATATACAATTGAATTCCAAAATTAAATAAAAAATAAATTGAAATAAAATTGTCTTCATGCTTCCATGTCATTCTCTCTTTATTGGAGAAAACTCGTTGCTGAGTTTTTAAGTGTTGATGGATAAGAATTCTTACATGTGATGCATGCATCAACTCATGAAGCACTTTTACCAACACTAAGAATAACACAATCTTACATTATATCACATCGTTAGATTCATCTGGAATGGTAAAATCAATTTGTGAAAATCAACGTTGCAAATGTTATTGCCCTATCTTAATCCATAGAAAGCACCGTTTTGTCAAACTCTTCCAATTGATCAAAAATTTTCATTTCATGCACCATAAAGGGTTAATCAATAGCAAATGCATCAAACTTACTTTTTTAGAAACATGTACTATCTTCTTTGTTGCTTTCTAATTGAACTTACTCCTAATCAAGGAGTGAGAAATCTCCCTTCATATTGAAAAGTAATTTTAGGCCCAATAGATTTAGTGTTAGCAAACCATGACCAATGGTGAATCTTATTGAGTTATAAGATGTATTTTTAAGCTCAAGACAAAGAACCAAGATTAATTGAAAGAAAGAAGAGTTTATGTATTGATTCTCAACACAGCCAATACCATTCTTGATCGATCGAGAATGTCTCTCAAGACATCAAGGAAATTGGTCAATAGATTGAAACTACGCGAAATCAAATTCCTAAAACGCCTATTAAGTTGTCTATATGAGTCTTGCCCTACTTGTTAGACTATATAAGGACAAATTATAGACAAATAAAACAAGGAGAAAAGAGCACTTTTCCGCACAAATAAAGTCCAAACCATATTGCTATTTCACCATCATACTGAAGTTCAAGAGGTAGATTTGAAAATGTTATCCTTGAAGGTCGGTAATCAAGGTTGAAGTCATGGTCTTATCCTAGTATTGCTGTTGTGGAGAAAATTTTCAAGAGGTTTTTGAAGTCGGTTGGAGATTTTGATTGTGATCGTTGGTGCGTCATCTATGAATACTTCAATTTTATTGAATAGTTTAGAGATTCTAAAGCAATAAAAGGTTTTCACTATAAGTTGTCTATAGGTTGTAGAGTTTATGAAAAGGTTTTTCTTGATGCTGTAAGACTTCTCTTATCATAGTAGATTGTCTTATTGGGAAAGGTTTACCCCGCAATGGTTTTTCCCTTGTATAGTTTTCCTTGGGTATTTCCTCTTCATCACATGCATAATTGATAAATTGGCATAATTGGACTAATTTGAATAACTTCATTAATTTAGTGTAAATTTGACAATCTGGGTGTAAAAACCCATGGTACTTTACACTACAGTTAACAATTTAACATCCAAAACTAACTAAAACTACATTCAAACAAAATTATTTTCGTGTTTTCCGCATCATTGTGATACTAATACATAAGAATAAACACTATTGCTTTCACATCCACGTTGCGAATTAGAATTACAAACTTTGTGGTTTCTAATATAAGGTAGTATATCTAATGTAAGGTTCTTTATCTTCTTCTTTTTTTTGGTTGTCTGTACAGTACAGGTTCTTTATCTTTTTTTTTTTTTTTTGAGAAAGTGCAGGTTCTTTATCTCAAACTAAGTACATTGAGAACTTTAATAAAATAGAATGAGACTGTTATTCCATTGGTACTGTTGAGAAATTTGAGAAATGACAGGCCATCATTTGAGGATCAATAGATGTTTGCTAACAACCATAATGTGGGGAGCAGGTTCCTATACCGGGTCTTTGTTTTACTTGAGCTATTGTCAATTTCTCATCATCTGCCAGTCCACTCACAAAAGGTCACTACATTAGAAAGTGGAACGACCCCATTGACCTTATAATTTGTACCGGTAGTTACAACTAACTTTTAGGTGTTTTTCTAATATAAATTTTTTATAAACATTGGATTTCTTATTTGGGAAAATTATAATTTTTCTTTAAATTTTTTTTAGATACAAGATAATTAATTAAGTTTTTATATTGAGTAAATTCTTTTAATTTATATACCATGAGGTTTGAGATAATGTCAAACAAGTCCAATACATTTAAAAATTGACAAATTTGATCCCTAAGAGAGAAAAGAGAAAAGAAAAATAACTAATAGGTCTAATGGTGTTTATTGTTTTGGGACCAAATTACTCAGTTTTAAAATGTTTTGAATCTAGTTGACATTAATCCAAACCTCAGAGTAAATTAATGAATTTACTCTTTTATATATAGACTTTGTTAACATTGCCTTTTGAAGTCTGAATTGACAATAACTAATCCATTTTAATCTTCTTATGAGTTATGACATAATTAATCTTACATTAAACTTTATCAGTTTTAATTTTTAAAATTTTTTTCAGCCAAAACAACAATGGTAATAAGTATTGTGAGTAAAACTCTTTACACAACTGCATTTGAGGGGGGGGAGGGGGGGGACCTATTTTTTTTATATAATCAAGAATATAACTTTCATTGTCATTTTCTATTGTACAAAAGTTAATGAGTTTCTTACAAATTCTCACAGCCATCAATACATACATGTACGCAATCTTAGGATTATGTTAGAAACTCTGAATTTGCTCAAAGGAAAATAAAATTGGGAAAAATAAAGAAATTGTCAATCGGCACTCCCCAATTTAGAGTGAAAATTGGAACTCCTTTGTCCAATGGCTTCCAAACTTTTGTCAGTTTGTGGCAACTCCTCTAAACTCCCATACACGTGAATCAACCCTGACTAGTCATCTAAGAGCTTGGTTGGATCAAATTACAAACTTGGAACACGTTAGGGTTACTTAGAATTAAGTTACAAGTGGATTTGGTTGAACTGAATTAGTTAGATCACAAGCACATTTAACACATTAATCACTTGGGTTGATACATGGGAGCACATGTTGAATTACTAAGTCAATAGGAGTGAGCCATTTGTGGCCAATAGGATTAGAATATGAGTTGTATAATACAACCATGTAACTCTCATTTGAGATTATATAGAAGAATAATGAAAGTTGTTGCAATGTTGCCCTTGTACATGTTTCTCTCTAGTATTTTTTTCTCTTAGAGGTAGAAATTCTCTGGAAGTAATCTCATCATGGGAGAAGGTGATCACTTAAAGAAAAGAAGTCACACACCATTCCCTTAATAACCATACTCATGCCTTTGTGTAGGGTTGCGAAATCAACTAAGATTATTTGAATAAGGTTTTCTCGTATTCTAGACGTGTGATAGGCCACAATCTAAATGACCCCTTGTGATTAAACCAATTAATTAATTAGCCAAGTTATTAATTAATCAATTTAGCATGCAAATATGTGGAAGCACAAACAAATCACCAAATAACTAAATATGCAGCGGAAATTAAATGACACGGTGATTTGTTTACGAATGGGAAAAAACCTCGCAGCAAAAACCCCACCGGATTATTTTCAGGTCACTACTCCCGAAACTCCACTATTATCAAATCAAGCGGTTACAAGTAAAGGAATCTCAAGTACCTTACCAACCTATAGTTGAACCCTTACCCCAATACCCAATTGAACTTGATCTGTAGAGACAGTTCCCACCTTTAATGTACGGCTCCCAAGTACGTGACTAACAATGCGCGGATCCCAGTACGCGACTTCAAAACACCAACTTAAGGAAGAAAGGTTGGCTGCAAAGTTCTTCAGTTCATCCTATACAATGAAGATCAGGAAGATGCTTGGTCACAAAACCCTATGGTGCAAATACATAACAACTTCTTCAGAGAAGATGAACTAGGTCAAGAACTTTGTCTTTTGATCACAATTTGCTTGAACAGAGATTGCTCAATGATTTTGTAACTTGTGTCACACTTGACGGCTCTTAAAACAATCTTTTTATATGTTTAGGGTTTGGAAAAAAGAAGGCCCAAAAGCATATTCACGGATCCCAAGAAAATCAGATCAGAAAATCTGAAATTTTAAATCTCGACAGATAGCAGGTGTCGAGTTTTAATGAAATTGCACTTCAACTTGCTTTTTCTTGGATAGACTTGATGACTTCAATACTTGACCTTGAAACTTTGTTTTTTGAAGTATTAAAAACACCTAGAACTTCCCAATTACAAGTAGAGTGCGTTTTGTCAAAGGATTAGCCAATTTACATAAATAAGTTACATATGTTCTTAACAAGTGAAAACACATATGTCCTAACAACATGTACAAGTTTTAATGTATATTTGAAATTATAAGGAACAAAGAAATTTTTAAGAAAAATAAATAAAAAATACAAGCGGGAAAGGAAATGTTTCAACGATCAACTACCCTCTTTATACCTCTTTTGTCAATCAAAGTAGTAAGCATGATCAATTTTGAATATTTGATAAATCTTGCATAATTATAGATGGTCTCCTTTACTATTTTCCATAGTTTCTGATTGTCAATAAAAATAAAATACTTTTTTCAAGGTTTGGGCCCTTTGGGAGGGCTGTCGAAAATTGTTTGGATGATGTTTTTAACAACGTTGAAAATACATTTTTGAATGTTATTTTTGAACTTACTGTCTTGAGCCAAGTCTTGAGATCAACTGTTTTGAGCAATTTTTACCAACTTAAAACTAAACCCATTACAATCAAATCCTCCAAAATATAAAGAAATAAATTAACGAAATTACAATACATTTTGTTATGGAATAAAACCAACATAAATGTTATATGAAAAATCATAACTTAACAAACATAATCCAAAAACTAAAATAAGAATAGGATATAAGTAAGAAGTAAAACCCTAGCTAAAATATTTGGTAAAATATTAATTACATTAGGGGTATTTTTATATATATATGTGGGGTAGGAAATCCTAAACCCATCCTAACCAAGGGGCGGGACGAAAATCTAGCTCCATCCCTATTCTAACACCTCTATAAGGTGGGAAGAACTCACACAAGACGGGGTGGGGCAAAATCATTATCCTTGAATCTAGCCAGTAGCCGTGACCAGCTGGTATGAAGGGTGCGCAACTCTGATGGACTTATAGAAAATCTGTAGGCTAACTTCTACGTAAATTGCGGGTCATTCATTCTAGGCCATATGGATCAAGGAGCCACGATAAAAGGACCATTTTACAAATTGACATCTTGTTAGTACTACGAAAAAGGTCGACGTAGATGTCTTTATAAAGGGTCCTGGTAGACATTGACACACGTAATAAATGGGGTCCTCACAGTAACAATAATTGTTGTTGTTGGCGATTATGTATTAAATAGGAATCTGACTCCTCTAACAATGGGTCCTTTCCAAGAGCGTCCCCACCCTTAAAACAATCCAAAAACCTAGCCTTGACAAAGAACCACCTCTTCAATAATTCATTGCCTAATCGGGTAGATCTTCTCTACTGATCAGTTTCTATCCCATAGGCATATTAAACTTTATTTTCAGTACGTACTTATGATTTATAAATGCAAGCATGTAGTTTTCCTTATCTTAATTGAGAAATGTTAACAGATATTTTAAAAGCATTAGTTTAGTAAGTATTTTTTTTAAAAAAATTTATAAGAAAAAAAAAACAATTGATTTTTTAAACTGGTTTTTTATATTTTATATAAAAGTAATATTAAATTTTTTTGAAAATAGTTCATTAACAAATGCTTTACAGGCACTCATTAACTTTTTATAATTTCATTATCTAATAATTAAATTTCTTATTTCCGAATTTTGAATGACCAAATTTCAGCACGACGTCATCAAGTTGTAATTGGAAAAAGAAGAAAGGGGAAGGGGGTGTTTGATATTCCGATTGAAAATGTTATATATGGAGCGTGGGCCGCAATAGAAAAGTCTCTCCACCATTTTGGATTGGATATGTGGGGCTTGTTACTCTTGTTAGTGTTTTCTTGACGTGTACAGTCGTGCAAGTACGACATATCCATTGGCTTGAGCTACAGTACTGCAATAATACTCTCAAATAATCTAAGTGAAATGTCTATATCCACTGAAGCATTGGCTTCTTCCAATAATATAACATATTGTATGTCCCATTTTGATGTGAATCTCATGCAAAAATGAGCTATATAGGGTGCAGCAAAATCTCTGTGGAAGTAAAACTATAAACCGAGTTGTATTCAAGAGGATTGGAACTAGAGATTATATATGTCTATATGATTAAGTTTTCGAGGACAGAATTCGTGAATGGATTGAAGAGGTAAAAACAAAATTCATTTTTACATGACTAGTAGATTTCGACTGTTACAATAAGTCGAATCAACGACATGACTAAATAATAATAGAACACGGGGCTTGTCTGTAACTGGAAATGATATTTTAAGAACAAGGTCGAAATGCAGTTGCAGATATGTGTGGAGAAGAACTTTTTGTCTTTGGTGGAAGTATTTTATGATTGGATTTGTGGTGGGAAGTGTCCCGTTTGCTTATGAATGCATGCATGTTGAGAGAGAGAGAGAGAGAGAGAGAGAGAGAGAGAGAGAGAGAGAGAGGTTTGTTTTGTTTTGTTTGTTCTTGTGTCTTATAAGTTACAAGCAAGTTCTATTTAGTACTGTAAGAGCATTTACATCAGATTGTTGATAGTTTTACAAAATAGAAAAAGTGACTCTTTTTACACATTTTGGCCTAAAAAAACACCACATCAGCTTGTCTAAAATTGTGCAAAATTGTGCATTTATGCACAATTGCTACAGTAACTATGCATATATGCACAGTTACTGTAGCTTGTGCATCTATTATTTTAATAATTTCTTCTCTCTGCTTCTCTCCTTCTCTCTGGGATTCGGTCACTCTCACCTCAGTCTCCCTTTCTTCATTTGCTCAAATCATTCCTTTGTTGCTGCCGAATCATGAAACCACTGCCGCTGATAAATCATCAAACCACACCGAACATCGCCGATCATCAAACCACGCCAATCAAATCATCAAATCATCAAATCGGGATTGAATGGGTTTCGCCGCGACAGCTACAGCGATGTCTAGTGGCTATGGTTATCGTTTGGGTCGGGCCGGTGGTGTTTGGATCAGTCGTTTGGGTCGGATCATGGGCATCTTTGGAGATCGGCGAAGCAGCAGTAGCTATAGTGACGATGATCGACGTAGTTGTTCCGGTTTGGGTTTGGGTATGTGATTGTGATTTGTTCCAATTTGGGTATGGGTATGTGTTTGTTTCGATTTGGGTGTGATGATGTGGTTCTGATCTTTCTCCGATGGGTTTTGTGGTGAGTGGTAGAGTGGCGGCTATGTGGGTTGTGTTGGGTCTGTAAAGGAGATGAGAGTGATAAAGAAATGAATATTTTATTTGAATAAACGTGTATAATTGACAAACTGATGTCGGTGTTTTGTAAAAATAAGAATGTAAAATAGAAAAAGTAGGTTTTAGATGTGCAAAATGGAAAATGTTTTGCACAAGCTGATGTAATTGCTCTAAATGTTTGTGTTTCCATCCCTTTCTCATTTTTTTTTTAATTTTTTTAATTTTTTAATTTTTAATTTTTAAATTTCTACTGGTAAGGATAAAGGCAGGTACAATGGTTCCATCAGGGTAGGAGGGATTGTTACATTTTACTGCTTGTTAATTAGTAACTTGAGGAATACCAATTTGAGAGTAATTAACTGCTTACATTCTAGGTTAGGGAAAAGTAAGAAAATTGGCTAGCAGCCGTTGCTAGGTAACTGGGGCAGTGGCTCTAATTAAGTTCTAGAAAGCACCGACGCGGCTCCAAGGTCGCCGCACCGGAGTTTGACGCAGCGTCTAGCGTCCAACTCGCCAACTCTCCCCTTGTTTTTTTTTTTTTTTTTTTATTTGCGCCGACTCAGCCAAATTCGCGTCGATTCGGGCCAAAACGGGCTGATTTTGGCTAAAACGGGAACCAATACGACCACCGAAACATGCCGATACGGCTGAAACAGCCACCGAAATAGGCCAATTTCAGCTGAAACAACCACTGAAACATGTCAAAATGGGCAATGGCTGCCATTCTTCTGCTTCATGTGGCCTTGTGAGAGGGAAAAAAAAAAAAAAGAGAAGGAAGAAGAAGATGAGAAGACACCAAACAAAAAAAGAAAAGAAAAAAGGAGGATGGAAGAAGAATAAATGTACGTAACAAAATAATATAAATTAAGGAGGTTGAAAAGTCAATTATTTAATGTGGGTGGGCTTCGGAATTGAAAAATGAGTAAATAAACTTTCTTGAAATGTGGTTTTTTGTTTACAATTAACAAAAATATTGATTTTATTAAAAACAAATCATAAATAACTATTTTTTAATAATAAATTCTACCATTTATTTTATTTTTTTATATAAAAATATTAAATTCACTATATAAAAATATTTTTAATAATTTTTTAATCGTCGAGTCCCACCGCACCCGTTCCCATCTTTTTCAAAAATTGCCGAGTCTCGCACCCGCACCTATACACGAGTCATGAAACACACCCGTGCTTTATAGATTAAGTTAGACTTGGCAAACGGATAAGGTTGATTGGATTCATATCAAAATTAAACATATTTTTTTTAAATGAATTGCAAAACCTATGATCCATATAGGATCTTTAAAGGATTTGGTCAATCAAATATGATCCATATTTTTTCACATACTAAGTAAAGAAAAATGCTACATCCACAACATTTTTACAATATTTTCACAACACATCATAGATAGTTAGTTGTTATTAGTTCAAATTTGAACCTAATACTAAGATTACTTTTTTGTTTTCGATAACGCGGAAGAGATAGAAAAAATTCAAGATAGTGAACCTTGGAGTTATGACAAGTATCTGGTTACCCTTTAAAGGTTAAAACTGCTATACCAATGCATGAATTGGCTCTAAATATAGTGTCTCTTTGGGTCCAAGTGCACAATATCCCAATTAGCTATCTGAATAAAGGGGTCGCTAAAGATTTGTGCGAAGTAGTTGGAGAAGTAGACCGAAACTCGAGGGATGTAGATGTTGACGAAGGTAGTTGCATTAGAGTTCGAGTACAAGTGGATATTTCGGTACCTCTGTGTAGGGTTGGGTGCTTTCAATTAAGGATAAGGAAGAGCATTGGGTGTCATTCAAATACGAATGTCTCCCCAACATTTGCTATTGGTGTGGATGCTTAGACCACTTCGACAGGGACTGTGATAAGTGGATTGAAAGTGATGGAACCCTAGATAGCAATGACAAAAAGCATGGACTGTGGATTTGGCCTTCTGCAATGTAGGTGAGGCAAAAGCCAGTGGTGGTGGTACCTGGATTTTATGAAGTTAGAAAGAAAGGTGACTCGAGGTTGTCTACTCCGATGGCTGAGAAAGCAACACCACCGTTGAGGGAGGTTAGGTTTAATGACAATCATACAAACCAACCGTTGGAGAAGGAAACGAAAGAGCCTGAGGTGCAAATCGCAGAAAAACTCAATGCACCCAAGAATACAAAGTTGAAAACGGCAGATATTTTGAATGGAGATAATAATGGAAATAAATGTGATTTTATTGAGAAGCAAATTAGGGAGATTGATAGAGAATTAAATAACTTTGACACCTCAAGGAGCAATTTAAGGGGAGCGGTAGCCAACCAAAAAGAGGTACATGTGGACACTCCTTTTTTAGATACGTATTTTAACTTACCTGTTGCTGCTGAAACTGTTCTTAAGGCAAATGCAAGTCATGTGGACAACTTAAGTTCACAAACCTCTGAAAAAACAAAAAAAAAAAACAAAAAAAAAAAAAAAACAAAACAAAAAAAGGCTCCCAGCCGATACTCAAGGAATGGCATATGGTCATGCATGCAAGGAAGGCTTCTCAACGAGAACATGGACACAGGTAGCAAGGATTGTTCAAGGTTTTGATGATTATGGTATAGGTGAAGTGGTTTCCTCCTCTAAACGAACTTTGATGGAGGTTGACAGTTGTGATTTACCTAACAAAAGAAGAGTATTTGCTCATAACAGTCGAGAAAATTTTTCAATGGTGGAGGTTGCTTGCCAGCCTCGCCAAGAGCAATGAATCTCCTATGTTGGAACTATCGGGGGCTTGGGAACTTACCAACAGCAAGAGTTTGGTGATTTGATTCGAGCACAAGATCCTCAGTTGTGTTCCTAGCCGAAACATGGGATTTTTAAAAAAATAACTACAAAACCCAAACAATATTATTAGTTAGCCAACGTTTCAAACATATTTCATTTCTAACAATTCGACTTCAGAGGAGTCGATTTTACTGTTCATATGGCCTATTTTTTACGATTTTTTTTCACAGAAATCGACTCGTTGGAGTCGATTTCTATACAAGAAATCGACTTCAGCGAAGTCGACTTCTTTGTATAGGAAAAGACTTCAATGAAGTCGATTTCTTTGATATGCCCAGCCTAAAAACTTACACAATTTTTTCGTGTTCTTCCTTCCCTCCCCAAAATGCGCCTGGGTTCTCCACTTCCAAGCCCCAAAAACCCATGAAAAAATCAAATCCAAAACAAATCAAACCCTCCACTGCTTCCGTGCTCATAGGGGTTTGGTGAATCGGCGCAGGTTCTTCGTTTGCTCGTCGGTGTTGCTGGGTTCGTCGGTCAGAATCGGTGCCTGGGTTCGTCGGCAAGAAACCCAGGCGCCTGGGTTCGTTCGTTCTTCGTTCTTCATTCGCGCTGGGTTCTTCTTCGTTCGCCTGGGTTCTTCTTCGTTCTTCTTCGTTTGATGGTTGTAAAATATATACTAAGAAATCGACTCCTCTGGAGAGGATTTCTATGTACAGAAATCGACTCCAGAGGAGACGATTTCTGTACATAGAAATCGTCTCCAGAGGAGTCGATTTCTGTACATAGAATTCGTCTCCTCTGGGGTCGATTTATGCCTCAGCTGCTCGTAAATCACGGAACAAGCACAGGGAAATCGACTCCAGTTCACTCGAATTGTTAAAAATGAAATTAGTTTGAAAGTTTGCCTAACTAATGATATTGTTTGGGATTGATGGTTATTTTCTTAAAAAACCCCGCCGAAACATGGCTGGATAAAGCAAGGCTAGAAGATATTAGGATTAGATTGAATTTTGGTGGCATGATTGAAGTTTGTTGGGAAATAAGAGGAGGGGAAATTGTCATTTTTTTTGGAAAAAGGAAGTTGATTTCTCTTTGGGCACCTTTTCTCCATATCACATAGATGGTATTTTGAATAAAGTTACAGAGGATGAATGGAGGTTCAATGGATTTTATGGAGATTTAGAGACAATTAAATATCACTTATCTTGATCCTACCTACGACGATTAAGAAGTAGAAATTCCATTCCTTGGCTTTGTGCAAGGGATTTTAACAAGATTTCTAGAAGTCATGAGAAAATTAGGGGAAGGCAAAGACTAGTATGATAGATGGAAGATTTTCGAGAAGTGTTGGATGAATGTGGATTTTGAGACCTTGGTTTTGTAGGGGGAAATTTTACTTGGTGTAATGGGCATCTGGATGGATTTACAACATGGGAGAGGTTGGATAGAGCGGTTGCTACAATGGAGTGGCTAGATAAATTTCCTGCAACTAAGGTAATCCATTTGGAGTGTGGTTCGTTTGAATGGTATACCAAAGCATAGGCAAAAGCCATGGAGATTTGAACATATGTGGCTAGAGGAAGAAGGGTGTAGGGATACGGTGGAGACATCATGGCTTTTTCATACTCCTAGCCAAGCTATGTCTCATGTTGAAGGGAAGATTAGCCACTACCAAGCAAAACTCAAATGGTGGAGTCGGGTGGCAATTGGGAATATTACTCATTTACTGAAGGAAAAAAAAGATTTACTACAGAAAGAGGAAGATGCTGCAATAGCGGGTAGGTCCATGAATCGGGTGCTTAGACTAAAAAAAGAAATCAATGATCTCTTATCTAAAGAAGAAAAAATGTGACAATGATCTAGAGCATTATGTCTGCATGAAATTGATAATAATACCCGATATTTCCATAGCAGAGCCAACCACAGGTTCCGTAGAAATAGAATTGAAGTTTTGGAAAAGTCTATAAGTGAAAGGTGTGTGGATGAAAATGGAATAGCAAATATTTTGGTTGATTTACCAAAATCTATTTGCTTCTTCCACACCAGACCAGATTGAGGAAGCTCTAGAAGCTACTCCTAGGGTGATAATGGAGGAGATGAACCAAGTACTTGGTGCCCCTTTTGAGAGAGCTGAAGTGGATATTGCCTTAAAACAGGTAGACACTTTAAAAGCACCAAGATCTGACGGTATGCCTCAACTATTTTTCTAGCATTTCTGGCCGGCCATTGGTGATGAAATGGCAGAGGCTGTCCTCACTTACCTCAACACAGGCTTTATACCACCATCAATTAATCGGGCCTTTATCACTCTCGTTCCAAAGGTCAAAAGCCCAGTAAGAGTTTCAGAATACTGTCCTATACCACTTTGTAATATTCTCTATAAGCTTATTTCTAAAGTACTAGCAAATAGACTTAAGACAATTTTACCTTGTGTTATTTCTAAATCTCAAAGTGCTTTTCAGTCTAGTAAAGCAATCTCTGATAACATTTTGGTTACTTTTGAGACCCTGCACCATATGAAGAATAAAAAATCTAGAAGGGGGGTTTTATGGCTATGAAGTTAGATATGAGCAAGGCATATGACCGGGTGGAGTGGAGTTATTTGGTGAAAATAATGAAGAAACTGGGTTTTTGTGACAAATGGGTGTCTCTTGTCTTTGAGTGTATTAGCACTGTGTCATATTCAATTTTGGTGAATGGAGAGCCGAGGGGAGATCAATATTAGGCCATCTAGAGGACTAAGGCAGGGGGACCTTTTGTCTCCTTATCTTTTCTTGTTATGCTTAGAAGGGTTGAATAGGATGCTTCAATAGGCAACTTCTGAGGATAGTATAAGGGGCTTCTCTTTATGCAAAAGGGGTCCAAAAATCTCACATTTATTTTTTGCAGATGATAGCCTGTTGTTTTGCAGAGCGTCTTTGTCAGATTTACAAGTAGTTCAAAATATTCTATCTTTGTATGAAAAAGCATTAGGCCAACAGCTTAATCGAAAGAAGATGACCATTTTTTCCAGCAAGACAATGAACGAAGAAACCAAGGCCTTAATCTCCAATTATTTAGAAGTACCCGAGGTGAAAGAATATGAAAAATACCTTGGCTTACCGGCTGTGGTGGGTAGGAAAAAAAAAGCAAGTCTTAGGTAGTGTGGAGTAAACTCCAAGGTTGGAAAGAAAAATTTTTGTCCTAAGCAGATAGAGAGATTTTGCTCAAAGTAGTGCTGCAAGCAATTCCCACATTCACAATGAGCTGTTTCAAATTACCCGTGGGCCTTTATGATGAGATAGAAGCATTAATCTGAAAATTCTTTTAGGGGCAAAAGGGTGAACAAAGGAAAATCCATTGGAAAAAAATGGGAAGTTCTATGTAAGCCTAAATCTGAAGGTGGGATGGGGTTCAAAGATTTGGGGAAAGTTAATGATGCAATGTTGGCAAAACAGGTCTGGAGATTACTAAAGGACCAAAACTCCCAGTTTTTTCAGGTTTTCAAAGAAAAATACTTCCTACGGGGTCAATTTTTGAAGCTTCAACAGCCAAGGGTTCATATGCTTGGCAAAGTATCCTCAAAGCTTGGAAGGTGATTTCAATGGGTATGTGATGGAGACAAGGGGATGAGAAGAGTATAGATATTTATAATGATAACTGGCTACTAGGGAAGGGATTTGCCAAGATTATTTCTCCACATGTGCATGCATAGGAAGGAGTACAGGTTGCTACCCTTATCAATTCGAACACAAGGACTTGGGACCAGAACATGCTGCAACAATGCTTCTTGAGTTTTGAGCTAAACCATATCAAAGTCATCCCACTGTGTTGGATAGATCAGAGCAATTATCTAATGTGACCGGCATGCAAAAATGGTGAGTGCTCGGTTAAAACAGGTTATTAGCTTCTCTATGAGGTTGGAAACACTAGTGCTGCATCAAGCTCGAACAGGCCAAATCAGGAACAACTCTGGAAAAGTATTTAGAAGCTCCGCATTCCAAATAAAATAAAAATGTTCATATGGTGTGTCTACTCAAATGCGTTACCTACAAAGGAAAATTTGAAGAAAAGGAAGATCTTAGATAATGCAAAATGCAGTGCATGTCTCTCAGCCCATGAGAATACGTTCCATGCTGCTTGGAGTTGCGAGATGCACCATCACATTTGGACCCCCTGTTTTAGCTCAATCCGAATAGAGCATCCTCAAGTTCAAAATATATAGGAGCTAATTCACTTGGTCGAGTATCGAATTCATAGTTTAGAGTTGTTTGCAATGGTGGCTTGGTAAATTTGGAGCCACAGGAACCGTTTGAGATTGAATGAGAAGGCGTTGGTCACTGACATAATTTTTCAAGCGGCAAAAACATACTTCTCTGACTTTCAGCTGAAGCTTCTGAAGACCATAGTAAAGTCCTTGTTGGGAAACATATAATGGAGACCCCCTTCGAGTGCAATGTATAAAACAAATTATGATGGTGCAATGTTTAGTGAATTAGGAAAGGCAAGTATCGAGGTTGTAGTTTGAGATGCTAAGGGAGAGGTGATTGCTGCAATATCCGAAAAAATCACCTACCTTGGTTCAATGGAATTGTCGGAAGCCTTAGCTACAAGAAGAGTTGCAAAATTTATTGTTGAATTAGGTATATCTTTCTTTGAATTTGAAGGTAATTTCGAGGTGGTGTGCGGGGCGTTGAGGACAGTGGATTGGGGTCATCCTTTAGTTGGCCAAATTGTCAAAGACACTTTGTCTATTGTTGGTTCACTTAGAACTTTTTCTTTCTCTCATATTAGGTAGCAGGGAAATTGTGTAGCCCATGCTTTGTTATTTTTTATTATTCAGCTTCTTAATAAAAGTGTTTGGTGTTGATTCTAAAAAAAAAAAATGGTGTGTAAATGTTTAATTGGACTCAAAATGTTACCCTAAAAAAAGGTTAATGTTACAAATTATAGTGCTTACAAAATAAGAAAAAAAAAATTAAAAGATTACAACAATATAATTGTGATTTTTAACACACATCTATAGAAAATTAGATAATTTGTGTGCATTCATTAAAGTTTATAAATGTGGGGCCAGAAAATCGGGTAGCCTTGGCCCATTTCAAGCCAGGCCCAAATGGCCCACGCCGAGGATGCATGATGGGTCTGAGGATGACCCTGTCCTTGGGAGTCCGAGACCTCAGAAGAACACTAGGACCACCCTATCAAAGGACTCCTGGAATATCCGAGGAGGAGAGGACCCAGTGCCACGCGTTGGCAACAGAAGTACGAAGAAGGGGCAAGCCCTGGGCGAACTGTCACCTCGGCATTGAATGCACTCACCTAACCCTTCTGGCCGCATTAATGGGGATGTAACCCCTTGACAGAGCAATATCGATCAAGGTGAACCACTGGAGCATGGATATGGCCTCTGATGGGACAGACGGTCACCAATAGATGATCAACAGGAGAAGAAAGAAAGGGATATATAAGAAATGTGAGCAAAATGTAAAATGGGGGGGGGGGAGTGAAAGGGGAAGAAAAAACCTCCTCGGCCATGGGCCGAGGAGCATCCCCCAGTTGTAAACTGTTCTTAGTATTTTTCAATAAAAGGAAAGGAGTTCATGCTTCATGCACGCCGGCGAGCACCTAAACCTTCGATCCACTCTCTACAAATTCATTGTTCTGGGTTTGTTGGGCCTTTAACCCATATCCTTTGGGCTTGGGCAACAAAAACAGACCCTACAAGGGACGCCACGTAAATGAAAAAGATGGAGACTTGAGCTGGAGGTGAGATCAACGCCACGTGTAACATCATAGTCCGACCCAAGGAGGAATCATCTCCAATGAAGCGGTCCGAGGACAAACCCCTCCTTACAGAGAAATGGAAGCGTTAGACAGAACCAAGGCACTGCATGGTCCTCGGACGTAGGCCTATGGGGAAACTAACCGCTCAGCTATACCTGGGTACTAGACAGAACCAAGGTATTGCATGGTCCTCGGACTCAAACCTATGGGGAAACTAGATACTTACAAAGAAATGAAAGCGTTAGACAGAACCAAGGCACTGCATGGTCCTCGGACTCAGGCCTATGGGGAAACTAACCGCTCAGCTATACCTGAGTACTAGATAGAACCAAGGTATTGCATGGTCCTCGGACACAAACCTATGGAGAAACTAGATACTTACAGAGAAATGGAAGCGTTAGACAGAACCAAGGCACTGCATGGTCCTCGGACTCAGGCCTATGGGGAAACTAACCGCTCAGCTATACCTGGGTACTAGATAGAACCAAGGTATTGCATGGTCCTCGGACTCAAACCTATGGGAAACTAGATACTTACAGAGAAATGGAAGCGTTAGACAGAACCAAGGTACTGCATGGTCCTCGGACTCAGGCCTATGGGGAAACTAACCGCTCAACTATACCTGGGTACTAGACAAAACCAAGGTATTGCATGGTCCTCGGACTCAAACCTATGGGGAAACTAGATACTTACAGAGAAATGGAAGCGTTAGACAGAACCAAGGCACTGCATGGTCCTCGGACTCAGGCCTATGGGGAAACTAACCGCTCAGCTATACCTGGGTACTAGAAAGAACTAAGGTATTGCATGGTCCTCGGACTCAAACCTATGGGGAAACTAGATACTTACAGAGAAATGAAAGCGTTAGACAGAACCAAGGCACTGCATGGTCCTCGGACTCAAGCCTATGGGGAAACTAACCGCTCAGCTATACCTGGGTACTAGACAGAACCAAGGTATTGCATGGTCCTCTGACTCAAACCTATGGGGAAACTAGATACTTACAGAGAAATGAAAGCGTTAGACAGAACCAAGGCACTGCATGGTCCTCGGACTCAAGCCTATGGGGAAACTAACCGCTCAGCTATACCTGGGTACTAGACAGAACCAAGGTATTGCATGGTCCTCTGACTCAAACCTATGGGGAAACTAGATACTTACAGAGAAATGGAAGCGTTAGACAAAACCAAGGCACTGCATGGTCCTCGGACTCAAGCCTATGGGGAAACTAACCGCTCGGCTATACCTGGGTACTAGACAGAACCAAGGTATTGCATGGTCCTCGGACTCAAACCTATGAGGAAATTAGATACTTACAGAGAGACTAGCAACAAAATATCCCAAGTTAGGAAAGGATCAAGCCCCACCTAGCCCTCGAGACGCAAGAGGGCTGCCCATGCATACATCCTCTTTCTTTATCATCGTTACAGGCACAATTGGCCGACATACAATCCAAGCTAAAATCGTGCAGATCAAAGGAAAAGAGGAAAAGCAGGCAGCGTGTACACAAATAAGCAATTGAAATAAATAGAAAAGGAAACTAAATTCGCATTACAGTAATGAGTTCGTACAAATTGCATGGTAAGAGCCACAGTACATAGAGGAGAAGCACAACAAAATAAAATGAAACGGAGTGAAAGTGGGACTAGCCGAGACGCCGAGAAGTCTACTCCTTTTGCTCAGGCTGGACAGGGGCAACCTCTGACCCCTCTGAGCCCTGGCCTGAGGGGACAGCCTGCAAGGGTACGGCGAGAACAGCTGCTTCCTCGGTGGTGGGGGTTGGATCATTGGAAGAGATCTCCACTATCTCTTGGGGCACCCCCTCGCTCGAATGCTCCACCAGTTCAGCTGCCCCCACCTCTTCAACAATTTCCCTAGCCTTAGTGCCATCAGGGGCAGCCTCACGGATAGCAGGGGGTAATACACGCTCTCTGCCTTCCATAGGTCGGACGTGGCCTCCACCCCAGCCTGTTTGAGGGCTTCAGCCCAGACCTGGGAACAGTATCACCTACACACCCCTGGGACTTGAGCCTTGTAGAGGGCCTCTACCGCAGCCATCCCATCAGCATAGGCTGCGGTCTCAGCCTCCTCTTTGGCACTCTCAGCCATCTCCCTGCCATGGTCAGCCTCGTCCTTAGCCCGTCGAGCCTGGTCTCTGGCCCATTCTGCCTCCCTCTGGGCCCCCTCAGCCTTTGTCACCTTAGCCTGCAGATCAGCGATCAGATCCCTCGTGGTCTGCATTTGCTCCTCCACCTCGCCCAGGTGCCTCGTCTGCTCATTGGCCTGGTTCTGGGCACCCTCAAGACCGGACAGGGCACTATTTTGCTCCCTGGTCACCGCCTTCAAATCCTCTCGGGCCTTGGTGAGGTCAGCCTCAGAATTCTTCAGAGCCCCGGTGGCCTGGTAGTGCCAATCACGCTCCCGTTTGAGGGCCTCCTTCTAGTCGTTTGCCGCCCGCTCCAACATAAAGATAGCTTGGACAGCCTGCCAAAATAACCAATGTACTATAAGCCCAATAAAAGGAAAAGAGTGGGAGAAGAGTCGAGGTTGTAGTCCTTACCATCCCCACATATCGCTTGAGGCTAAGTAAGACTTATTCGCTCGTCAAAGAGTTATGCTCGGCCATATCCGCCGAGAGCAGCAGGCTCCTCTCCAGCGCGTCGGCCACGAGCGCACCTTCGCCCTCATTGAAGTCCCTGAGGGAGGTGTTATCCCTCAAGGGCTCGCCACGGAGCATCGAGGTTAGGAGCCAAGCCTGAGCCTCGGAAGAGGTGGTGTCGACTACCTGCCTCTCCTGGCTCTTGTCGCCTATTTTAAGCTGCTTAGACGGCCGCAGAGTAGTGTCCTCCTCCTACGAGGACACCGTCTTATCCTCCACGGGCCTTTTACCCTTATCCTTCTTCTTCTTAGGGCCAGCAGGCACAGACCCAGAGGGCGAACGCGTCTGAGAAGGAGAAGGAGGGAGCTTCTGCCGAGCGGAAGTTAACCTAGTCTTTGGAGGTGGAGTGGGAAGTTTCTGTTGGGACTCCCCTGGCTGGCCCTCAATCAAGTCCAGCAAGTTGGTGGTGGGCTTCCTCTTGTAGCCCATTCTCGGCCGAGGAGGGGCTTCTGAAGCAAGAAGATCTGCTTCGGTCAAATTGGGGTCACCCAAGTCCCCGGGAGGGTCCTCGGACTGATCAAGCTAAGCAAAAACGTCAAACGCGTCCCCCTCCCCCTCTGGAGCTTCCTCGGCGGCCTCGGCGAACGGTTGGGAAGAAGAGGGGACGGCTAGTGTGACAGCTTCCTGGTCGGAGGGCTCCTTGGGGAACGAAAATCCATCCTCGGTCACAGTAATCCTCTGAAGCCAAGGATCGCTGGCTCGGATGACGTGCTTCGGAACTGGGAACGATTTCTGGGCAGGTTTATACCTCAAAATTATGTGGGCGGCCCTAACCTGATTGTCGTCCTCATTTATATACACTGACGCCCTCAGCGCCTTTTCTAAATCTTCCCGGTTGACCAGATGGAAGTGACGCTCAAAAGCATGCGGGTCTACAAACGGAAAGCACCACTGCGTTAGTTAAAAAAAGGGAGAAGAAAAAAGACGAGAAGTTGAAACCCCTCCTGTTTCCCACTGCCCCACCTGGAATTCCCTCTGTTGTTGGGTAGTGAAGGCCATCGTGCCATTCCCCTGACACGATGAGGAAATCCTCGTTGAACCCCTTACTGGACTCGAGGAGGCACTGAATGAGCCGCACCCTGTCGTCTCTCGTCTTCAGGTAATACGACTTGCCTTTAAGATGCTGAAGGTTATAACACCAGTTCACGTCGTGGTGGGTCAACCTCAGCCCCATCTTCTCGTTCAAGGCGTCCACACAGCCCAGAATCCTAAAGACGTTTATCCCACACTAGGTGGGGGCCAACCGGAAGTACGTGAGGTAATCCCTTATCACTGGCCCCATGGGGATCGTCATCCCCCCTTGAAGGAAGGCAACAATGGGAATTACTACCTCGCCCTCCTGTCTGTGTATGCGCCAATCCCCGTCCTCACAGTATCTCAGACCTACATTGCTGGGAATTCGATAGTCGGTGATGAATTTCTCCAGCGCCTCTTCAGTATCGACATATTTCTTAAACCTACCCATCCCGGTTGACACCTAAAAGAACTAAGAAAGAACAGGCGAAGTAGAAGAAAGAGAAGAGAGAGAGCTCAGAGAGGGATAGAACGACTTACTGAAAAAAGGAGGAGCTATTCGGACAGGCTTTTTGTGCTGGAGGTGCTAGCGAGAGTGTGGCTGAACTCAGGAGGGGCGCACGAGAATTCTTGATTACAAATGGGAAACAGGGAGAATCGGTTCGTACGGGTATTTATACCCCAAATCGAGGAACCATGCGGGTTTTCCCGCCCATAAATGCGAGACGAACCTCCACCGTTGGATGGGTAACGCCTCAATAGGCGTGGGGAGCACAGAGCCGCCTAAATTTAATGATGGGCACGTTACGTGCTCCGAAACGTCAGCGACGTGCCTTGGGCAGATGAATAGACCCTAGTACTGACGGGAGGAGGGGTAAGGCCGAGGATGTCAAAATCCTCCTCCCCGCCTGAGAATAGGTGCAACAAGATTTTGAGGGGCTATTGTGGAGCCAGAAAATCGGGTAGCCTTCACCCACTCCAAGCCAGGCCCAAATGGCCCACGCCGAGGATGCATGATGGGTCCGAAGATGACCCTGTCCTCGAGAGTCCGAGACCTCGGAAGAACACTAGGACCACCCTACCAAAGGACTCCTGGAATATCCGAGGAGGAGAGGACCCAGTGCCACGCGTTGGCAACAGAAGTACGAAGAAGGGGCAAGCCCTGGGCGAACTGTCACCTCGGCATTGAATGCGCTCAACTAACCCTTCTGGCTGCATTAATGGGGATGTAACCCCTTGACAGAGCAACATCGATCAGGGTGAACCACTGGAGCATAGATATGGCCTCTGATGGGACAGACGGTTAGGAGGGAGACCAATAGATGATCAACAGGAGGAGGAAGAGAGGAATATATAAGAAATGTGAGCAAAATGTAAAATGGGGAGGGGGGGAAGTGAAAGGGGAAGAAAAAACCTCCTCGGCCATAGGCCGAGGAGCATCCCCCAGTTGTAAACTGTTCTTAATATTTTTCAATAAAAGGAAAGGAGTTCATGCTTCATGCACGCCGGCGAGCGCCTAAACCTTCGATCCACTCTCTACAAATTCATTGTTTGGGATTCGTTGGGCCTTTAACCCATATCCTTTGGGCTTGGACAACAAAAACAGACCCTACAATAAAGATTATAAATTATTTTAAAAAATTATTTTGTATATATCTATACTTTATACTACTATTTAAGGAGCTTTTAAGTCATGAACTCTAATGGCATGTTTGGATTGAGAGAGAAGAGAGGGAGAGCAGAGTAGAATTGGCCAAATATTAGGCTAGTTTCCGGCCTGCCCAACTCTACTCTACTCCCTCTCCCTCCCTTCAATCCAAAAAAGCCATAAGTCTTGGATATCATAAAATATCCCTTCCATTCTCACTTACAAGTTTTCAATTAAGGGGGATAACTTTGTGAAAGAAAACCCCACAAGTTTTCAATTAAACCTCCCACTAAATCCACGCAATTTACAACCTCTTCATCTCTTATCATTTTTTAAATTTAAATAGATGCAGTTTATTTTCAAAAAAACAAAAAAAAAAAAAACACCCTCACATTTCATTTTCTTCTATTTTGTTCAAAATTCAAATAAGTGCGTATTATATTTGATCTCAAATTGAATTTTTAAATTTTTTTTAAATAAATATTCATCCTTATCTCTAGGGCTATGCAAAAAGAAATCGTTTGACCCGCCAATACGCCCAACCCAAACCGACCTAACCCAAACCATGTGGGTCTATTATGTGAGATGGGTCAGTACTCGGGTTAGGTGGGTTAGATAAATAATTTAGCGGGTTGGGTTAAATAACGAGTTGATATATTTCTAACTAGCCACAACTCGACCCGCCCACCAATATATGTGTGTGTGTGTGTGTGTGTATGTTGCAAAATTTTGCCTTACATATACACCCACTTTATTTCTCTCATGTCTTTCTCTTTTTGTTTATTCTTTCATTTTCACATTTCTCTTCTCTAATAAACTCCAACCACACTCTCTAAGATATTATTATTATTCTTACTCTATGTACATGTTTATGATTTTGAGATGTTTTATTTTTAGTGTGATAAAATTTCAATCATTCTAATAAAAATAATGTAATATTTGTGATTGTTTTTAACCCAAAAAAAAAAAATTAGTGTGATAAAATTTCAGTCATTCTAATAAAAATAATGTAGTGTTTGTGATTATTTTTAATAAAAATTGTAATATTTTTATTTCTTTTTTTATTTGAGGAAGGAAACTATTATCCAATTTAATTGAAATAATTTCATTTAGTTAATTGCATTTGTCAACCCACTCAATCCGCCATGTTGAAACCGTTAAAATTTTCAACCGATCCACCAGATTTATAGATTGGTGGGTCAGCAACGAATTGGAATTTTCCTAACCCGCCGTTGGTGGGTTGGTTAAAAATATTTTCTTCCATCCACCCAATCCAACCCGCACACACCCCTTTATCCCATTCCATGAAGTTACATACATATATATAAACTCATTCTTATCCAAAATCAACTTTGAAGCCGACTATCAAGCGGTTACAATATACATCTCAAACTTATCTATTAAAATATCCACTAACAAATGGTTCCAACAATATAGATAGGATTACACCGTGAATGCGATAAGGCCTTTTTTTTTTTTTTTTTTTGGTTTAGTGTCATAATTTTTCATTCATAACCGATTTTTTTGTAACATATTTCATATAGTTCAATCATCACAGAATGTCATAGATTTACCAATTCACAATATATGTATTTAAGAAAGTATGATACAAAATATAATTCAATTGAGAAAGTAGTATATAAATTTTGTTTATAAGCTTACCAATTTTTACAGAAAAGCACCTAACTACTGAGAAGAATTCAATATATAAAATAGAAAGTGCGGAAAAAGATAGTATCAATTAAAAATATGATAAAAGAATGAACAAGAAACTAAAAGAATATTGTAAGTTTTCAAAAACTGTATTTCATATTGGATAATAGGAAAACATGGATGTGAAACTGTATTTATTACTATCTGAAGTGTAAAATGTGGATCACAAAAACTGCATTTTTTTAATCTAGCTAAAATTTAAGAGTTTTTAATTAGTAATTTCATATGTCTAATCTTATTATTTAAACTTTCAAATATGAGAGTTTGAGAGTATTTTGAACATCTAAAGCGTTTGAGGGTACCTATGATTCGGTGTGATGTTTAATACTCTGTGGCTTTGTGCTGCAATTGGACTTTTGACTTAATGGGCCTAAAATTCACATGAACCAAAGCACATGGCTTGCTCGGGTGTATCCAGTTGACTATACAAAAGTCAAGGAGGGCCTGTTTAAAATTTGAAATGGGCTAGACCGTAAACTTCATCCTGAAAAAGTAGGAAAGAAAAAATAGAATAAATTTAGTCTGTAAAGGTTCATAACTTTACACTAGTAAATAATTTAGTTCATTTTAATAATTCTCACATTACACAATTTGGAAATCATGGTTCCCATCATCCCATGAAAATGCTTTTTTGTTCTAAAAGATACGATAATATCTCAAATTTACGGTGGTTTTTTCTTTTTTTTTTTGATAAAAAATTTATGGTGCTTCTCTGTTACTATCTATACTACTATATAATGAGCTTTCGATGTTTGGATCCTCATTTTAAATGTCTAAAATACCCTTAAATTAACCTATATAGTAAGCTTAAATAATAGGGTTAGACATGTAAAATTCCTTTTTTTATTTTATTTTATTTTTATTTTTTAAGTTTCAATCTATAGCTTCTGCTTTTGATAATAACTCTTTATCACCAAATCAAGACATCAATCGGTTTTTAGCTCTTTAGCTAAAAACTCCTAAGAGTATTTGCATCAGCAATCTACAAACTATTCTATTTTACCATCTCAAAATCTACTTTATCATTATACCATACTATTTTACAACATTCCCAACATCCCAACTTTTATTTTCCTATTCTACTTATTAAAATAATATTCTACACAATAAAATGATATATCTCTCATTCTTTTTGTTCAACACCACCAAAAAAAAAAAAAAAAGCAACCCATGACAGCAAACCCAGACCCATACTAGTAAACCCACCCCTTCACCACCCATGGTAACCCCACCTCCACGGCTCCACCATCATCAATCACCACACCACTACCACAGCATCACCACACAACCACCAAACCAACCAATCCAAATCCAAATCAACCCAGTCACAACCCACCCAATCTCCACGCTGATTGCACAATCCTAGACACATCAATCTCCACAAACCCAGACAACCACAAAAAAACCCCATCGAAACCCACCCAAACCCACCTCGCCAATCTCCACCTCAACCACGTCGCCACGTTGATCTCCACCTCGCCATGCCACCACGCTGCCACCATCGATCACCGACCTAGACCACGCCTACCTCTGCTGCTACCACCACCACACAAGAGTTTCAGGTTTGAGGAGAGGAGAGAATAGAACAAGACCACGCTGAAAAGGAAGGTAAAGAAAAATGAGAGAGAGAGAGAGAAAAGTGTCTCAGTGGGAGTGAAAAAAAATATATATATATATATATTTTTTTTTTACAATACTGCTACAGTGCAATTCTACATTTAGAATTTAGAATTGCACTGTAGCAGTATTGCAAATTTTTTTGCAATACTTGCGTTTTACAATTCTGGATGTGGGGGGTTTTTGGGCCTTTATGCTAAATCTTGCCTATCATATGGCATATAGCATTCCCAATGTGAATGCTCTAACTTTTAGCTAAATTTTAAAAAGCAATTTTCCCTTCTCTTTCATGTTAGTCTCACACTTCCACCTCTCCTTATTCCTTGTGAACAAATCAAACACAAATAAATATCTCTATTCCTCCGGTTTAATCTTTAAAAAATAGAAACCTTTCTTTTTCTCTCTCAAAGGAAAAGAATAGCTTTTTCCTACAAGCCAATTCTCTTAGGTGGCGTTTAGTACAGAGGAATCCACATTACTCCTGACATTCAAATTACTGGGAATGTGATGCCTTGCAATCTAGATGCCTAGGAATATATCTATTCCTATGTTTGGTTTAATTGGGAATCTAATAAGATTCCTAGAAATGTAAGATTATAATATTTGGTTTATTCTTAGAAATCTTAACTGAATTATTATTTTTCTCATTCTATCCTTAGATTTGTAAATCCAATATAAGTTTTTTTTTTTTTTAATCTTCCCCTAAATAAATAAGAAAAACAAAATATAAACTATAAATTATGACAAATCCAGAAACGCGTATACAAATATGATGGGCTATTAAAAATTAAAAATCTACACATTCTGTATCATTATATAACAAACATCAAAAGCACTAGATAGGATAAAAATTATTAAAATTGTAGAAACAAAGCCATTAATCTAAAAATAAAAAATAAAAAACAAAAAACTAAATGAAGCCACCAATCTAGGTCTATATTTCTAGCAACTAAACAAAACCAAGATTTGAGATACGAATAGATAAATTAACAAATTTCCATGAAAATAGATCCGTTAATAATTTGTTGAGCAACACACACAACAATAAAAGTGAATACTTGGCAACAGTGGAGGGTCTCCTTAAAACTTTTTTTTTTTCACATGTGAAACCTAACTAAAACTTTGTTAATGAATATATCAACAGAGTTGTCTATCATGTTTATGTTGTTTTGGCGGGAAGAGATAAGGACAAATGAAAAGATATTGATGATTTTTTTTTTTTAATCTTAATTGCTTAAATGATAAGTGATGGTACCAGAAAACGTACTCCAGATTCATCCATGAAGGTCGTCCTGATCAAGAGTAGCGAGCTGCATGAAAAGCTCGTCCGTCCTTAAAACACATAGAACAAGTGATACGTGTACCCAACTCTATACAGCTTTGGGATGGACAGTACACCCCCATTCCGGAGTGGAAGTAAAAGATCGAAGTTCATTACTACGAATCGTTGCCAACAACGGTTAGAGAAAATAAGGCCAAACAATACAACTTCCATGGCAGTTATGGGAGTTGCTTCCAAGTTTTCCAGACTTCTCAACAATAGGAGAAGTTACTAAAATAAAATAACCATTTCAGGTGCGCTATATAAACATTCATCTACGAGAAGGTAATTCATTCAGACACTTCCATTATACTTGGAATCACAAAAATACTAACTTAGCCATCGAAGGATTCTTAGCCGGCCTCCACCGGTCTCCTCTGATTTTCCTGTTTGTTTTTTCAGAATTCACCAACAGCCTTAAGATCGTTAACGCCTGCGATTTTCAGCCTACTGATCTCTGAAAGACATCAATAAGGATAATGGGTTAAAATTTTCAATTTATAATAATAATAAAAAAATACAATTTCTTTTAAATTTGGGAATTGGATACCCACCAATTTTAAAGAGAATCCATATTCCTACTGAAAGGGGGTTAAAGGAAGAATCCAGATTCCCTTGACATCTGATTCTCTAGTGTGATTTGCAACAAAATGTGAGAATCTTTAAACATTTTTAGGAATCCTAAAACATTACCTGGTACCAAATGTCGCATTAGGGTCAGTTTGGTTGGATATGTGGGAAAGTGAGAAGACAGAAAATAGTGGAGGGTAGAAAAGATTTTAATTTCCCTCCTTTTTTGTTTGGTTGGGAGTGGAAAATGAAGGGACAAAAAAAGTGTATTTGTATAAATTTACTCATATACCCTTGTTAAAAATTGATGCCTAATTAAAACAAAAAAAAAAGTGACAAAAAAAGAGCAATCACCCAAATTTATTAAAAAATAAAGATCATGTCTAAAAAAAAAAAAACAAGTCTAAAAAAAAAAAAGAAAAAAAAAAAGAAGAGCAACGTATTGGATGAAACCTGCCCAAGAAAAAAATAAATAAAATAAATAAATAAAAAAGTAAGAGGCAACGTCCAGACCAGGGGAAAAAAAAAAGAAGAAGGAAGAGGCAAAGTGTAGGCTAGACTGGAAGAAGAAAAAAAAAAGGACAACATACTAGACAAGCCTACATACAAGTGCACAAGGGTATTTTTGTCATTTACCTATCAAACTCCCCCCATTCAGTTTTTTCTCTATTTTGGTAGAGAAAACTTTTTCGTAGGCCAGGAGAGAAAACATCTAGGCCCCACCATCATTTTCGATCCTCTCTCCCCCTCTCAACCAAACACTTTCCAAAAAAAATTCTCTCCTCATTTTCTCTCATTTTTTTTCCATCCTTCCTAAAATTCACTCTATCAAACACACCCTTAGTGTTGTTTTTTTTATTATTATTATATAATAACTATTTTTAGGGGTATTGGAGCAATTGCAGTTATTGTATATTGCTTTAATGGGGGCAAAAGTAAGGAACTAAGGATCAAATGAGATCGAAGTTAGACAATTAAAAAGATTCAAGAAATGCACTGTTTTCTTACCTTATTTGTATTTTTTTTTTTCCTCATTTTTTCCCTTTCAATTCTCCTTAAAAGTTATTATTTGTTGTATATGAGTGAGTTACGTGTGAATAGAAATTTTTTTTCTTTTTCATTTTTTTGCATTCTTTTTGTAGTTTTGTAACTATGAACTATAGAATTTCAAGTTAAAAAGTGTAATTCTTCACTTTATTCTATTGCATTTGGTTTATCCATGCAAGGATGTAGAAATAGGAGAGATAAAGTAGGATGAAATTCCTGTGAAAAACAAGGTCATGAGTCAATGCTTAGTATTTGTGGGAAAACATGTAAATCAAAAAAAAAAAGTCTCATCACATTCACAAAGTGTGTGTAATGAGGCTAATGATCTATGATGATTGTTTTTTATCAATAGACTAAGACACCAATTAATTTTTGGATAGATAGAAATTTTATCTAAATTTTTATTCAACAATAAGAAATTTACATTAAGCTACCTCTTAGAGAGAAAAATTACCATGAAAATCTCAAAATAATAATAATAATAATAATATTATTATTATTATTATTATTATTAAATCATAAATCATATACTATATAATACTATACTATATAATAAAAGTTAAGCTTAGAAGCCATGGTTGCGCCAAGTGGCTACTATCACAAATTAGTAAATTAATTATATATTTTTATTAGGATATATTTCCTCAATTAAGGGATAATATTTAACAACTATTTAATTTAGGTAAAATTTTATCATTTAAATTTTAACAAATTTAAATTCTATTCATACTAAAAGTTTATTATAAAAAAAATTCTAAACTTAAATTCCACACAACAAACTATATTTTTTTTCTTTAAAAAAAAAAAAAAAAAAAACCCTAGATTTTGACTAAGGGATAAGATTTAACAATAATTTAAAAGAAATTTAAATTTTTTTCAAACTAAAAGTCTATTGTTAAAAATTTCTAAACTTAAATTCTACGCAATCCACATTTTTGTGTTTGTATTTTCCCTCAAGTTGCACGATTTAATAATAATTTAAAACAAATTTAAATTCTTTTCAAACTAAAGTCTATTATAAAAAATTTCTAAACTTAAATCCCACACAACCCCTACTTTTTTTTTTTTTTTTTGCTCAAGTTAATTACATCTGTGGGGAGCAGAAACTCAAACTTATGTATTGAACCCAAAGCCCTATGTGAAGATTACTGTATGTCCGAAGAGGCTAAAATTGTTGAGGAGTACTCCGCATGAAAGAAAGATATTTGGGAGTAAAGAAGATCCGTCTAAAGAGAGCACCAGCGTTCCGAAGAGATCATTCTCTTCGGATGTAAAGATTCTTGGTCAAATAAATATTTGGGGGGTTCGAATAAGCTTACTAATGACTTCAACAATCTGGATAAGCTTTGGACATGCTTGGAGATAAGAAGAATGAAGAAATATCTAAAAGGAAAAGCTGCCACCATCACATTAAATGCACTGCATCTGCTTTTCTAGCCGCATTAATGTGGAGAAGACCCCTGAACAGTGTAACTTCAGCTACCGCCACTCACAAAAAGTTAAAGAAGATACATGACATGCCATACACTTAAGTAGGTACATAAATGAAGAACAAATGGACGATGGGGATGATGAGGAAGGATGCTATATAACGAAGGAGGGCTCCTGACAGAAGGAGGAGGAAAAAGAAGAGAGAGAAAGAAAGAAAAGGATTTACTGTAGGTCTAAGAACTGTAATCACTATTCAGATTTATTATAAGCCTCTTCGAACTTCAATTCATTTTGTCTTTACGTACACCATTATGCTGGGTTATACTTGGAGGTTGTGATCAACTGTTATTAATTCCATAATCTACCTATCTCTATCATCCATGCTCTACAAATTTATTATTTTGGGCTTGGGCCACAAATCCTAACCCCACAACATCTTATTAAATTAATATTTTATTAGAATATTAAGCTACAAATCTCTTGACTAAGTGTGTGTTTGGCTCTAGCTTAAAAAGCCAACTTATTTTACTATTCATTTTATTTTTGCTATTATTCATAGGTCCTACCGCAGTTTTTGGTACTATTCATGAGTCCCACTGTACTATTTCACCTAACTTTTACCTTTATCTACAGTACTTTCAACAAAAAGTTTTCAATTTCAGCAAAATAAGCAAATCCCAAACAGACCTTAAGGAATAAGATTTAACAATAATTTAATTTAGATAAAGTTTTATAAAAAAATTTTAGAACTTATATTTAGTCATGGCTTTTCAACACAAATTCCTATTAACCAATAAACCATCCCTATAACTAAATCTCACACAATACACCCACATTGTTGTTGTTGTTGTTGTCGTCTTTTTTTTTTTTTTTTTGAGAATAGAGCTTACACTTATATTTTAATTTAATAAATTCATCTTACTTATTGTTCTTTGCTTTTGAATTTGCATGCAAGATATTATACCAAAAGAAGTTTACTATAAAGAAGCAAAATAATGGATACCCATTTAAGTTCTTGGTTCTCTTATGTAAGTTTTTATTGATTTAAAAAAAAAAATATATATTCTCAATACTCTTTTGTGTATGTTTTGATTTTCGGTTTTGGTTATTATTTATTTGTTCTTTACTTCTAAATTTGCATGCAGGACATTATGTCAAAACAAGTTTACTATAAAGAAGCAAAACAATGGACACCCATTTAAGTTATTGGTTCTCTTATGTAAGTTTTTATTGATTTTTTTTCTTTTTTCTTTTTTATGTTCTTAATTTTTGAACTCTTTTAATTGTGTATGTTTTGATTTTCAGTTTTGGTTATTGTTTATTTGTGAATGTGTTGATTTTTTCAATTAGACTATCACTAGGAAAAAATGGGTATTGAGGAACTATTTTGTTTATTATTATTTGTATTGGGTAGGGTATAGATTAAACATGACCCAAGTAGAAATGATTAAGCTCATTTCATATCTTATATTAAGAAATTAACACAAAACACAAAGAGAATTTTAAAATATAAAAATAGATAAACACATATAGTCTAAAGTCTAAACAATTAGAACTTAAAAGAAATTTTTTTAGTTAAAATTATTTACTTATTTTATAATTTATTATGGACAAAACTATGTATTGTTTCTTAGGTTCTCCTTTTAAAATTCAACATTTTAAAATTCAGTAATGTGTCTATTTAACTAAAAAATACACTTTTATTTCATTAGAAAAAAGCCACATGACATAATTTTAAGAGGAAAATCTAAATAATAACACCTAAGTACTTTACTTAAGTTTTGCCCATTTATTATTACTATATATATATATATATATTTAATATTTTAGTTTTAATTATTTTCAAATTTCTAAACTTTTGAGTTTCATATAAATCTCCATCAACCGCACGAAAATAATACTAATAAATAAATAAATGAAGAAAGAGGAAGGGAAGGACTACCCTTATTATAGAGAAAGTCAACAATATAGTACCATTTTCCTTGCCACTTAACTCAGAATTGAATTCTTCAATTTTGACAGGTACCTTTTTTAGACGGCTGGGAAGGGGGATATAAATTGTGTAGAAAATGAAAAACATGTACAAGTGACAAGTCTTCGCACGCAGTTTCATTCGGATTTTGTGACCCAAAGGAAACCCTGGCGAAGCTTCGGAGAGGCCAATTTCCCTAAAGTCCCAGCAATGTCTCTGTATGCCAATGACAATTGTAATCTTTCACAAGGGTATTTCCGCCAATTCAATAACTTAAAAATGCCGGTAGTTATAGACCGCGATGCGTCGCTGTTAAAGTCTTTATTTTGAAACCTGTTATGTATTTATTTGATAAAATCCACTTCTTCTCCTTTTCGAATTCAAAACCCCAAAACACCAAAACAAAAAGAAAGTCTACAGAGAAACAAAGAGACTTTTGATTTTGAGAGAATGGGAGATTGCAGGCCATTGGGTTTCTTGCTGGGATTGCCCTTTGCATTGGTGGCATTGGTGTTATCTCTTGTGGGTGCGGTTATCTGGGTTATTGGGTTAGTTTTCTCTCTCTCTCTCTCTTTTTTTTTTTTTTTAATATGCTTTTGGTATGTTTCTCCATTTTTTTTTCTTCCCATTCATACAATTTCTTTGCGATCTTGATTCCTTAATTAAGCCTAAACCGTAGAAGAAACTGTCCCATCATATGAATTCTTACATTGCCCTATATGTATATACCTTTCTTTGAGTGTTACAATTTCCATGTAATTGTAATGTGCTTAAATGTATGCATTTTTGTTTATTTATATAGATAACATTGTGAAAATTTATCTTAAAAAAGGCCTTTTTCATTGATATACATATATATATATATATATATATTTTCTGATAACACCTTTTACATTGATATTGGTAATGATCAAGGTCAATCAAGCTTATAAAAACATACTCTTTTCAAGAATTATTGTTATTGTTGTGATCATTGTTTTTATGGATTTTCTGGTCATTGTTAGATGTCCTCTATATATGTGTGTGTTGATTATTTTTTTTCTCCTGAAATTAATTGAATGACAGGACCGTGCTGAGTTGTTTGTGCCCATGTTGCATATGTTTTGCTGGACTTGCGAATTTGGCGATGGGTATTGTGAAGCTTCCTGTGAGAGTACTTAGATGGTTCATTGAAAAGATTCCTTGTTAGCACTAATTCATTCTTTCTGGGTTTTTTTTTTTTTTTTTTTTTTTTTTTTTTTTATTTTATTTTTTTNATACTAATAAATAAATAAATGAAGAAAGAGGAGGGGAAGGACTACCCTTTATTATAGAGAAAGTCAACAATATAGTACCATTTTCCTTGCCACTTAACTCAGAATTGAATTCTTCAATTTTGACAGGTACCTTTTTTAGACGGCTGGGAAAGGGGGATATAAATTGTGTAGAAAATGAAAAACATGTACAAGTGACAAGTCTTCGCACGCAGTTTCATTCGGATTTTGTGACCCAAAGGAAACCCTGGCGAAGCTTCGGAGAGGCAATTTCCCTAAAGTACCAGCAATGTCTCTGTATGCCAAATGACAATTGTAATCTTTCACAAGGGTATTTCCGCCAATTCAATAACTTAAAAATGCCGGTAGTTATAGACCGCGTATGCGTCGCTGTTAAAGTCTTTATTTTGAAACCTGTTATGTATTTATTTGATAAAATCCACTTCTTCTCCTTTTCGAATTCAAAACCCCAAAACACCAAAACAAAAAGAAAGTCTACAGAGAAACAAAGAGACTTTTGATTTTGAGAGAATGGGAGATTGCAGGCCATTGGGTTTCTTGCTGGGATTGCCCTTTGCATTGGTGGCATTGGTGTTATCTCTTGTGGGTGCGGTTATCTGGGTTATTGGGTTAGTTTTCTCCTCTCTCTCTCTCTTTTTTTTTTTTTTTAATATGCTTTTGGTATGTTTCTCCATTTTTTTTTCTTCCCATTCATCACAATTTCTTTGCGATCTTGATTCCTTAATTAAGCCTAAACCGTAGAAGAAACTGTCCCATCATATGAATTCTTACATTGCCCTATATGTATATACCTTTCTTTGAGTGTTACAATTTCCATGTAATTGTAATGTGCTTAAATGTATGCATTTTTGTTTATTTATATAGATAACATTGTGAAAATTTATCTTAAAAAAGGCCTTTTTCATTGATATACATATATATATATATATATATATTTTCTGATAACACCTTTTACATTGATATTGGTAATGATCAAGGTCAATCAAGCTTATAAAAACATACTCTTTTCAAGAATTATTGTTATTGTTGTGATCATTGTTTTTATGGATTTTCTGGTCATTGTTAGATGTCCTCTATATATGTGTGTGTTGATTATTTTTTTTCTCCTGAAATTAATTGAATGACAGGACCGTGCTGAGTTGTTTGTGCCCATGTTGCATATGTTTTGCTGGACTTGCGAATTTGGCGATGGGTATTGTGAAGCTTCCTGTGAGAGTACTTAGATGGTTCATTGAAAAGATTCCTTGTTAGCACTAATTCATTCTTTCTGGGGTTTTTTTTTTTTTTTTTTTTTTTTTTTTTTTTTTTTAATTTTTAAATGGGTACTCAGACATTCATTGCCGGATTAATATTTGTGTGTTGTCTGTTTCGGTGGGTGTTTTAGACGATACATAGTATTTGTTATTCCCTGATATTTGGTCAAATTTCAGATGCCGTGTGATTGGTTGTATTTTTTTTTTTTTTTTTTGGTCGCTAAGCAGGAAATTTTTTTAAAGAAGAAAAAAAAAAGTTATTTGATGGAGTATATTGGACTTCTTCTCCTTGTTTTTTCCTCTTGTAATTCTAATAAATACTGTAAACTATTGACTTCATAATTCCTCCAATAATGACAAGTTGACAATGGTTAAATGAATCCAAGGGTGCCACTAATCGAGTAATCGGGACGGATTTATCGATTTGTTTACACTAGAGTTTGGGGTTGGGTTTAAAATTCTGCTTGGCCCAAGAGAAATTTTTAGAAGGGTCAAGTATAGGCCTTAATCATGCATCTACTAAACAAGTCCGAAGTGTCGAGTCTTAGGGCTCAATTGATTGGCACCCCTACTAGTTTCATGATACTCATAATTCAAATTTCTTTTCTCGTTGTAACTATGAATTATCAACAAAAAAAAAAATATATATATATATATATATACACACCAAGTCCGGAGTATTATAAAGACAAGATCTGATCCATTTTAATTGTTGTAAGCAACTTTTCACTCTCAGATTCGGTACCTGAGAGCTTTCCCCTAGTCTTTTCTTACGTGAGCCTTGGTCCAGTACTAGCCATCTCTTACTTTCATCCAAGTTTTCTCTAGTCCTTTCTGGACTCAATTTCTACATCTATTCTTTCATCTTTAGCTATATAATCCTAAACAGGTTAGAATTTAGAATACTTTTTAACTTTTTTTTTTCTTTTTCTTTTTGGTAAACAACACTTAACTGTCCTACGCAACTTGTTTGCTTGTTCTTGTGTTTTTTTCCTGGGCAAAAATGCTACAGAAGAAACAAAACTTACACAAAAGGGGGCCTTATTCATCTTTAAGGGCATTTAAAACCCTCTTAGGGAAGGCCCAACGACGAAAGGAACTCTTACAATTTAGGGGGGGAACCCCTCCCGTCTGCAAGCCCAAGGGCTACCCAATGTAGGCTCACCTTGATAATTTCTTTCAATAATTGCAACACAAGCCTTGCCTTGCTTTCAAGCTGTATGAAAGTTCAGTTTTGGGTAGAAAAGGAGGGTGCTTTGCCAATACTAGTAGCCCTTGGATTCTCCCTGGCAGTCCATCTTCTTGAAGGAGATGGTTACCAAAGCTAGAAAATGCTAGTTGTTGTCAAACTAATCTATTACAACATTCACATCAAATGTGCTTAAGTAGCTAAAATGGTATTTTTGTACCCGAAACCCTAAAAAACCCACTACATCAATTTTTTTTTTTTGAAAGGGAACTGAGATATCATTGACTCAATAGAAGAAATACAACAAAGCTTAAACAACACAACCATCAATCAGAGTTTGACCGAAGCAGAGAAACTAAAAACAAAGGAAAATCATCCTTCCATACATGACTAACATTGTTCCATTTTGCAAGCTGGGTGAGCCCATGCGCAGCACCATTAAAAGCCCTTTTCACGCGTCGAAATATGCAGCTAGTAAAAGAAGACTTTGCACTCTGAATCTCCTCAATTAAATGACCAGCTACTCCTCCAAAATGATCCTGTGAGATAGCTTGAATCACTAGTGCAGCATCTGATTCAAAAATGATGTTAGAAATGGCCAACTCTTGAGCCAATAGGATTCCTTGCTCCAAAGCAAAGAGCTCAGCCCACTCAGCTGGGTAGCACGAAGGCAAAGCCTTGCACAGCGCTACAACCACCTTGCCTCCATTATTACTGACAATCACACCAACCCCAGAAATGCCACTGCCATCTAAAGGTGACCCGCCATCCACATTCACCTTAAAATACCCAGGCGGAGTGACCATGCAGCCATCATTTGTGTCTTGCTTCCTAGAACAGAGCACATCGTTGGCTTCCTGGAAATCCTCAACCACACTTCTTGCCAAATCCCAAACTTGCAAAGGAGAGAGGCCCTTTTCATTATGCACATTCAAATTTCGGTTGTGCCAAATTGCCCAAGTAATGGCAAAAAAATATTCTAAGTGCACGACATTGGGGCTTGAGCAGAAATTATGCACAACACCAATGAAGTCCGTAGCATTCACTAGTAAATTCAGGGGGCAATCTTGCCAAAGAGACCATACAGAAAGTGCAAAATCACACAAAATTAACGCATGAGTGAGGTTTTCAGTTTCTTCCCCACAAACAGGACAGTCACATCCTAAATGCAATCCTCTTTCCGCCATTTTCACATACACAGGGAGGCCATTTGCACAAGCTCTCCAAGAGAAAATCTTGACCTTTGGAGGGAGCCTCAATTTCCAAGGTTTCTTCCAAATGATACTGTAGGGTCCGTTTTTGTAGCCCAAAATATATGGGTTCCTAGGCCCAACGAACCCAGAACAATGAATTTGTAGAGAGTGGATCGAAGGTTTAGGCGCTCGCCGGCCTTCACCAGGCATGAACTACTTTTCTTTTATTGAAAAATACTAAGAACAATTTACAACTGGGGGATGCTCCTCGGCCCATGGTCGAGGAGGTTTTTTCTTTCCCCCACTCGAAAAGATCCTCCCCATACATTTTGCTCACATTTCTTATATATCCCTCTCTTCCTCCTCCTGTTAATCATCTATTGGCCTCCCTTCTGACCGTTTGTCCCATCAGAGGTCATATTCGTGCTCAAGTGGCTCACCCTGATCGATGTCGCCCTGTCAAAGGGTTACATCCCCATTAATGCGGCTAGAAGGGTTAGGTGAGCGTATTCAATGCCGAGGTGACAGTTCGCCCAGGGCTTGCCCCTTCTCCGTACTTCTGTCGCTGACGCATGGCATTGGGCCCTTCTCCTCCTTGGATATTCAAGGAGTCATGTGGTGGGGCGGTCCTCGTGTTTCTCCGAGGTCTCGGACGACCGAGGATAGGGTCATCCCCGGACTTATCATGCATCCTCGGCGTGGGCCATTTGGGCCTGGGTTGAAGTGGGCCAAGGCTACCCGATTTTCTGGCCCCATAATAGCTCCTCAAAATTTTGCTGCACGCATCCTCAGGCGGGGAGAAGAATTTTGACATCTTCAGCCTTACCCCCCCCCCCCGGTCAGTACTGGGGTCTATTCATCTGCCCAAGGCACGTCGCTGACGTTTCGGAGTACGTAACCTGCCCATCATTAAATTCAGGCGGCTCTGTGCTTCCCACGTCTAATGAGGCATTATCCATCCAACGGCGGAGGTCCGTCTCGCATTTATGGGCAGGAAAACCAGCATTGCTCCTCGATTTGAGGTATAAATACCCGAACGAACCGCTTCTTCCTGTTCCTCATTTGTAATCAAGAATATTCGTGCACCCCTCCTGAGCTCAGCCACACTTTCACTAGTATCTCCAGCACAAAAGCTTGTCCGAGGAGCTCTTCCTCTTTCCAGTAAGTCGCTCTGTCTCTCTCTGACCTCTCTTTCTCTTTACCCTTTTTTCTACTTCGACTGTTCTTAGTTCTTTTAGGCGTCAACTGGGATGGGTAGGTTTAAGAAATACGTCGATACTGCGGAGGCGATGGAGAAATTCATCACCGACCACAGAATTCTCGGCAATGTAGGTCTGAGATATTGTAAGGACGGGGAGTGGCGCATACACAGGCAGGAGGGCAAGGTGGTAATTCCCATTGTCGCCTTCCTTGAAGGGGGGATGACGATCCCCATGGGGCCGGTGATGAGGGATTACCTCACGCACTTTCTGTTAGCCCCCACCCAGTGTAGGATAAACGTCTTTAGGATTCTGGGCTGTGTAGACGCCCTGAACGAGAAGATGGGGCTGAAGTTGACACATCACGACGTGAACTGGTGTTACAACCTTCAGCTTTTTAAGGGCAAGTCATATTACCTGAAGGCGAGAGACGACAGGGTGCGGCTCATTCAGTGCCTCCCTGAGTCCAGCAAGGGGTTCAACGAGGATTTCCTCATCGTGTCAGGGGAGTGGCACGATGGCCTTCACTGCCCAACAACAGAGGGAATACCAGGTGGGGCAGTGGAAAACAGGAGGGGTTTCAAGTTCTCGTCTTTTTTCTTCCCCCTTTTTCTTTGTTACTAACGCGGTGGTGCTTTCCGTTTGCAGACCGACACGCTTTTGAGCGTTACTTCCATCTGGTCAACCGGGAAGATTTACAGAAGGTGCTGATGGCGTTGGTGTATATAAACGAGGACGACAATCAGGTTAGGGCCACCCACATAATTTTGGGGTATAAACCTGCCCAGAAATTGTTCCCAGTTCCAAAGCACGTCATCCAAGCCAACGATCCTCGACTTCAGAGGATTACTGTGACCGAGGATGGATTTTCGTTCCCCGAGGAGCCCTCCGACCAGGAAGCTGTCACACTAGCCGTTCCCTCCTCTTCCCAACCATTCGTCGAGGCTGCTGAGGAAGCTCTAGAGGGGGAAGGGGACGCGTTTGACATTTTCGCTCAGCTTGATCAGTCCGAGGACCCTCCCGGGGACTTAGGTGATCCCAATTTGACCGAAACAGACTTCCTTGCTTCAAAAGCCCCTCCTCGGCTGAGAATGGGTTACAAGAGGAAGCCCACCACCAACTTGCTGGACCTGATTAAGGGCCAGCCGGGGAAGTCCCAATAGAAACTTCCCACTCCACCTCCGAAGACTAGGTCGACTTCCGCTCGGCAGAAGCTCTCTCCTTCTCCTTCTCAAACGTGCTCACCCTCTGAGTCCGTGCCTGCCGGCCCCAAGAAGAAGAAAGATAAGGGTAAAAGGCCTGTGGAGGATAAGACGGTGTCCTCGCAAGAGGAGGACACTACTCTGCGGCCATCCAAGCAGCTCAAAATAGGCGACAAGGGCCAGGAGAGGCAGGTAGTCGACACCACCTCTTTCGAGGCCCAAGCCTGGCTCCCAACCTCGATGCTCCATGGGGAGCCCTTAAGGGATAACACCTCCCTCAGGGACTTCAATGAGGGCGAAGGTGCGCGCGTGGCAGATGCGCTGGAGAGGAGCCTGCTGCTCCCGGCGGATATGGCCGAGCTTAACTATTTGACGAGCGAGCAGGTCTTCCTCAGCCTCAAGCGATATGTAGGGATGGTAAGGGCTATAACTTTGACTATTCTCCCATTCTTTTTCTTTTATTGGGCTCATAGTGTATTGGTTATTCTGGCAGGCTGTCCAAGCTATCTTTATGTTGGAGGGGGCAGCAAACGACCAAAAGGAGGCCCTCAAACGGGAGCGTGATTGGCGCTTTCAGGCTACCCGGGCTCTGAAGAATTCCGAGGCTGACTTTGCCAAGGCCCGAGAGGATTTGAAGGCGGTGACCAGGGAGCGGGACAGTGCCCTGTCTGGTCTTGAGGGTGCCCAGAACCAAGCCAATGAGCAGACGAGGCGCCTGGGCGAGGCGGAGGAGCAATTGCAGATCGCGAGGGATCTGATCGCTGATCTGCAGGCTAAGGTGACAAAGGCCGAGGGGGCCCAGAGGGAGGCAGAATGGGCCAGAGACCAGGCTCGGCGGGCTAAGGACGAGGCAGACCATGACAGGGAGATGGCCGAAAGTGCCAAGGAGGAAGCTAAGACCGCAGCCTATGCTGATGGGGTGGCCGCGGTAGAGGCCCTCTACAAAGCTCAAGTCCCGAGGGTGTGTAGGCGATATTGTTCCTAGGTCTGGGCTAAGGCCCTCAAACAAGCTGGGGTGGAGGCCACGTCCGACCTATGGAAGGCAGAGAGCGTGTATTACCCCCCTGCTATCCGCGAGGCCGCCCCTGATGGCGCTAAGGCTGGGGAAATTGTTGAAGAGGTGGAGGCTGCTGAACTGGGGGAGCACTCGAGCAAGGAGGTGCCCCAGGAGATAGTGGAGATCCCTTTCGATGATCCAACCCCCACCACCGAGGAAGCAGCTGTTCTCGCCGTACCCTTGCAATCCCCCCTCAGGCCAGGGCTCGGAGGGGTCAGGGGTTGCCCGTCCAACCTGAGCAAAAGGAGTAGACTCCCCGGCGTCTCGGCTCGTCCTACTTTCACGTCGTTTCGTTTTATTTTGTTGTGCTTATCCTCTATGTACTGTGGCTCTTGCCATGCAATTTTTACAGACTAATTATAGTAATGCGAATTTAATTTCCCTTTTTATTTATTTCGATTGCTTATTTACGTACACGCTGCCTGCTTTTCCTCTTTTCCTTTGATCGGCACGATTTTAGCTTGAATTGTATGTTGGCCAATTGCGCCAGTAATGATGATAAGGAGAGAGAACGTATGCATGGGCAGCCCTCTTACGTCTCAAGGGCAAGGTGGGGCTTGATCCTTTCCTAACTTGGGCTATTTTGTAGTTAAGTCTCCCTGTAGGCCTGAGTCCGAGGACCATGTAATGCCCCTGTTTTGTCTAGCGCCCAGGTATAGCTGAGCGGTTAGTTTCCCCATAGGCCTGAGTCTGAGGACCATGCAGTGCCTTNTCTTGGTTCTGTCTAACGCTTCCATTCTCTGTAAGTATCTAGTTTCCCATAAGTTTGAGTCCGAGGACCATGCAATACCTTGGTTCTATCTAGTACCCAGGTGTAGCTGAGCGGTTAGTTTCCCCATAGGCTTGAGTCGAGGACCATGCAATGCATTGGTTCTGTCTAACGCTTCCATTTCTCTGTAAGTATCTAGTTTCCCCATAGGTTTGAGTCCGAGGACCATGCAATACCTTGGTTCTATCTAGTACCCAGGTGTAGCTGAGCGGTTAGTTTCCCCATAGGCTTGAGTCCGAGGACCATGCAATGTCTTGGTTCTGTCTAACGCTTCCATTTCTCTGTAAGTATCTAGTTTCCCATAAGTTTGAGTCCGAGGACCATGCAATACCTTGGTTCTGTCTAGTACCCAGGTGTAGCTGAGCGGTTAGTTTCCCCATAGGCTTGAGTCCGAGGACCATGCAACGCCTTGGTTCTGTCTAACGCTTCCATTTCTCTGTAAGTATCTAGTTTCCCCATAGGTTTGAGTCCGAGGACCATGCAATACCTTGGTTCTGTCTAGTACCCAGGTGTAGCTGAGCGGTTAGTTTCCCCATAGGCTTGAGTCCGAGGACCATGCAATGCCTTGGTTCTGTCTAACGCTTCCACTTCTCTGTAAGTATCTAGTTTCCCCATAGGTTTGAGTCCGAGGACTATGCAATACCTTGGTTCTGTCTAGTACCCAGGTGTAGCTAGCGGTTAGTTTCCCCATAGGCTTGAGTCCGAGGACCATACAATGCCTTGGTTCTGTCTAACGCTTCCACTTCTCTGTAAGTATCTAGTTTCCCTATAGGTTTGAGTCCGAGGACTATGCAATACCTTGGTTCTGTCTAGTACTCAGGTATAGCTGAGCGATTAGTTTCCCCATAGGCTTGAGTCCGAGGACCATGCAATGCCTTGGTTCTGTCTAACGCTTCCATTTCTCTGTAAGTATCTAGTTTCCCCATAGGTTTGAGTCCGAGGACCATGCAATACCTTGGTTCTGTCTAGTACCCAGGTGTAGCTGAGCGGTTAGTTTTCCCATAGGCTTGAGTTCGAGGACCATGCAATGCCTTGGTTCTGTCTAATACTCAGGTGTAGCTGAGCGGTTAGTTTCCTATAGGCTTGAGTCCGAGGACCATGCAATGCCTTGGTTCTGTCTAACGCTTCCATTTCTCTGTAAGTATCTAGTTTCCCCATTGGCTTGAGTCTGAGGACCATGCAATGCCTTGGTTCTGTCTAATGTTTCCATTTCTCTGTAAGTATCTAGTTTCCCCATAGGTTTGAGTTCGAAGACCATGCAATACCTTGGTTCTGTCTAGTACCTAGGTGTAGCTGAGCAGTTAGTTTCCCCATAGGCTTGAGTCCGAAGACCATGCAATGCCTTGGTTCTGTCTAACGCTTCCATTTCTCTGTAAGTATCTAGTTCCCCATAGGTTTGAGTTCGAGGACTATGCAATACCTTGGTTCTGTCTAGTACCTAGGTGTAGCTGAGCGGTTAGTTTCCCATAGGCTTGAGTCCGAGGACCATGCAATGCCTTGGTTCTGTCTAACGCTTCCACTTCTTTGTATAGAGGGGTTTGTCCTCGGACCGCTTTATTGGAGGCGATTCCTCCTTGGGTCGAACTATGATCTTACACGTGGCGTTGATCTCGCCTCCAGTTCGAGTCCCCATCTTTTTCATTTACGAGGCGTCCCTGGGCCGTTCATGCTCCGCGCTTGATGTTTCAGTGTGCGAGACGCACCTTTATTAATGTCCTCGTGAATTAACACAAATCCAGCGGTCTACGGTCCCCTTGGAATTTGGTAGCTTCGTTATTAGCACTGCTGGTAATTCTTTCGAATTCTGTGTGGATTAATTCTCACCAACCTTCATCCTTTATATAAGGCTTTCCGGGGGATGGTTTCCCCATACTCCATGAACTTCCCAACACAAACAGAAAACACGCCCTTCCAGCTCCCCAAGCCCCTTTAATAACCCGCCGGAATTGTGACCGGAGTTGGCAGATATGGGGCGGCTTTGGGTTGGTGTGAGGACATCCGTGCCAAGAGCCGTTGTAACCGCAGCCCCCACTAGGCTTCCGGCACGGCAGAGTCTAGGCGTAACACTGACAGTGCCGCACGCGGTGGCCAGGAGGATGTCGCTGAAGTACCTAATGTCTCTCCTCGGAGCGCACCCCCGACGGAGGAGACGCCCGAACTCATGTCATGGCTGGTGCCGAGCTTTGCCGTCTCCAACGGCCAATGCTCATGAGGATTGGAGAGAATCAAGGGAACATCACGGGGGAGGGCGTCCCGGTGCCCCTGCATCTGCTCCTCGCTTTGTTCAAGCTCCGCCGCACCGAGAAAGGAGTTGTTGGTGGCCTTGAAGCAAGCCAGCCTCAGCCCCCTTCCCCCATTCTATTGTCAAGTTCTCCCATTCTCTTGATGCCAATAAGAGCATGGGTTGACACTTCCCTCTAGCTAGTTTTAGGACGGATCCACTTGGGCCTCTGATTGTAGAACTAGATTGTAGGAGTAGTTTTAAAACACGCCCGCCTTTGCCTCTGATTGAACATTGTAACTTTTTGTTTAATAAAGTAATGTGCAGTTTCTTTCCGTTTCTGTTGAATTTTCTGTTTTGAACTTTTATCTTTCTGCAATGTTTGTTTAGTAGTTCCTTTTTCTTTTTTTTTTTTTTTTTTTTTTTTTTTTTGCATCACCACCAACCTTCCGTCGAATGATCACTTAGAACGATCACCTGTTGCGCCGGCCAGCGCACTAATCCTTCCCACAAATGGCACCAATTGTAGGGTCCGTTTTTGTAGCCCAAAAGATATGGGTTCCTAGGCCCAACGAACCTAGAACAATGAATTTGTAGAGAGTGGATCGAAGGTTTAGGCGCTCACCGGCCTTCACCAAACATGAACTACTTTTCTTTTATTGAAAAATACTAAGAACTATTTACAATTGAGGGATGCTCCTCGGCCCATGGCCGAGGAGGTTTTTTCTTTCCCCCACTCGAAAAGATCCTCCCCATACATTTTGCTCACATTTCTTATATATCCCTCTCTTCCTCCTCCTGTTGATCATCTATTGGCCTCCCTTCTGACCGTCTGTCCCATCAGAGGTCATATCCGTGCTCAAGTGGCTCACCCTGATCGATGTCGCCCTGTCAAGGGGTTACATCCCCATTAATGCGGCCAGAAGGGTTAGGTGAGCGTATTCAATGCCGAGGTGACAGTTCGCCCAGGGCTTACCCCTTCTCTGTACTTCTGTCGCCAACGCATGGCATCGAGCCCTTCTCCTCCTCAGATATTCAAGGAGTCCTGTGGTGGGGCGGTCCTCATGTTTTTCCGAGGTCTCGAACGACCGAGGATAGGGTCATCCCCTGACCCATCATGCGTCCTCAGCGTGGGCCATTTAGGCCTGGGTTGAAGTGGGCCAAGGCTACCCGATTTTCTGGCCCCACAGATACTATTTGAGTCCCCTGAAGAGCTTTCCCCCAATCCCTTATCAGCCTGAAGTTTAGTGGAAATGAAGTACGCACTTTTGACAGTGAACACCCCTCTTTTGTTCCCAATCCAAATAAGAGAATCCACCGGCAAATTCTGACTTAGGGGTATTTTTAGTATAGTGTCTACTTCAAAAGGCAAGAAGAGCGTCTTTACCACATCGGGCTTCCACCACCTAGTCTCTTGGTCAATGAGAGAGGAACCATAGGGAAATCCCCAAATTCTCTAGGAGGAGAGATAACATTGAAGTGGAGGGAGTAGGGAGCCACTTGTCCTCCCAAATGTGAATTAAGCGCCCATTTCCAACTCTCCAACAGGTTCCGCTCTTGATGACTTCAAGACTTTGAAAAATACTTCGCCAAGTGTACGAGGGACAGCTGCCAAGGCTTGCATTCAGAATGTCCTCATATGGGAAATACTTTGCCTTTAAAATACGGGCTGCTAAGGAGCATGGTTTGTAAGAATCCGCCAAACCTGTTTTGCAAGCAAGGCCAAATTAAACGCATGCAAGTTGCGAAAACCCATACCACCAAGGGATTTAGGCTGGCACATTTTCTTCCAACCAACCTAGGCAATCTTAGATTCTTGCTGCTTCTGACCCCACCAAAAGCTTCTCATGTCTCTTTCAAGATCTTCACATAGGCCCTTTGGAAGGAGGAAACAACTCATAGTGTAGGAGGGGATGGCTTGAGCCACCGCTTTAATCAGAATTTCCTTGCCTCCCATTGAGAGAAGCTTACCTTTACAGCCAGCCAACTTCTTACCAACCTTCTTTTTTATCTCCACAAAGATTTTCTTTTTTGATCGACCAATTATGGAGGGGAGACTAAGATACTTTGTATGCCGAGAGTCATTTATAGGCTCCAAAATGCCAAAGATTTCTTCCTTACATTCTTGAGAAGTGTTTGGGCTGAAGAATATTGAGGATTTCTCGGTGTTGATCTTTTACCCTGAAGTAGATTCATAGATTCTTAGAATTTCCTTCAACTTATTGCATTCAGCACCATTGGCATTACAAAAAAGGAGGCTGTCAAAAGTCAATTTTTGACATAATGGCACTTACTACATCAATGGTGTCAAAAGTCAATTTTTTTTAATACATAATGGCACTTACTAAATGGTAAAAACAATATATATATATATATATATATAGAGAGAGAGAGAGAGAGAGAGTTAGGTACAGTACTTCGGTGTTGTTCCTTAGATTCCCTTTTTAAGATTTTGCAACGTGGATTTTTTCTCATGAGATGGAAGTGTATGTTTTAGTGCTCATTTGGCTTAGGCTAAAAACCTAGCGCATTGCGTCTGGCATTTTTTTTTTTTTTTTTTTGCACGCATTTGAGAGACAAACACGGCTACTATTCATGAACAGTAAGTTTTAGTGCTCATTTGGCTTAGGCTAAAAACCTAGCGCATTGCGTCTGGCATTTTTTTTTTTTTTTTTTTGCACGCATTTGAGAGACAAACACGGCTACTATTCATGAACAGTAGCAGCAAAGTTTGACTTTTTCCACTTTTCAGCACAAATTTTACTGTTCACGGACCCACAAATTTCATTTTTCAGCAACTTTTTCATTAAAAATGGGTCCCACGGTACTATTCACATATTTAAAAATTATTTTGCTACAGTATTTTTCAGTTTTTAGTTTCAGTTTTCAGTTTTCAGTTTTCGGCTGTATCCAAAATAATTTAAATATGAGAGAGAGAGAGAGAGGTGTTAAGTGGTAAAAGAAAGAATAATATATATTCTCAAGGGATTTCCTTATAAAACCCAAGACCCTATTGATTATTCGAGTTTTTAGAAGTGCTTTTTTGATTAAAACCACCCTTGATCCATTGAATTGAACTTAGTTGGGTAGGTAGGTTGATTCTTTTTAATATTTGCCCACCCCTCAACAACAATGAAGAAAATATATTATGACCTTAGAAGATGAAATTGACAAAACTAAAATTTTAAATACTAAAATGGTAATTGATCTGTCAAAATCATTGTAAATCAGTCAGTTGGCACCTATGAAATTAAAGTCATAGGTTGAAATTCTATCATATCTATAAAAAAATTCTGTCAAAATCATTTACTCTCACCACTTAATGTAATACACCCAAAGAGATACAAAATATAAAACAAGTATTTTTCGAATAGTTATCGCGCTTTCTAATTTGATTCATTTATGGTAATCAAGCCAACCAACTATATATATATATATATATATTGCTTAAAACAATCCTCTCAGCATAGGAGAATGAAAACATTTAAATCTTTATATTTTCAAAACCTTGACTCTTGAAAACTAAAAACATAATAAATGATTTGTTTCCTATAATGGTTGAAACTTGTGGTGGGTCTTTTTGCACTTTTGGGCTGGGCTGCCTCTTGCTACCTTCTACCACGCAAGGACCCAAGTATTCTGGTTTAGAGAGTTAGGACCAGTCTAATTACAACTCACATTGGTCTGGTTTGTGCACAAACTATGCCCTCTTTTTGCTGAAACTTTGATCACATGCCCATGACAGACGTAGTTGCTACAAAAGAGTTATGGCAGACAGATACAATGGGACAATGATAAAGGCAACACACTTGCTGTTAGACAAAATAAAACTATTGCAAAAGAGTTACGGCAGATAAATATAATAAAAAAATAATAAAAGAGATATGCTTACTGCTAGGCAAGACAAAGAAGGGATCTTTAATTAAAATAAGGAAAAGAACAATATAGCAACAAGGAACACATTATAAGTGAAATTGCAAAGACTAGAAAGGAAATAATAACGATAAATAATGAAATCAAATAAGGAAAAGGTTAGTCTGTCATGTTCAGTTGTGTTACGGGACTAAGACCAAGGAGGGATCCACTCCCTCAATGTGAATAACCTCTCAGGAAGATCTTATTGTAGAAATTATCCACTTTGAGGGAACGAGCTTGAATGACTTATGCCCAAACGAATCCTTTATCCTCAACAGAGGGCATACTTTTAGAGGGAGAGAAGAGATTAGCCTATTGGTGCATGCCTACCTTTCTACACTCTCTATTTCTCTTCCTAATTCTCTTTTTATTTTCTTTTTTTCCTCTGCTTTGTTACTTTTACTCTTTCCCCCTCCTTTCTTTCTTTCTTAGTGCTTACTCGTGTAGTGTTATGGTTATGATGGTGCTGTAATTCTCTCCTAATGGTTGCTACTGTTGCGATGATGATACTATGCATGGCGAGGGCCCTTTATATACTGTCTGTCGTGACTCTTTTTACCATTTTACCCTTTAACTACTTTTGTTTGGATTTTGGTGTCCTTCCCAACCACCCACTAGTTTGTTAGCTGCCCAACCACCACCACTTACCCTTGCTGACTGTGCTACTCTCCATTACTAAACAAAGAAAACTGTTTTGTTTACTTGTTCGCTGTGACATTCCTATCCATCACAGTGTGGGTATTCTCTCTTGCTATCCCTCATAGCATGCACCTAGTAGTTCCAATACATCATTCCTTCTTTTGGGTGGTATGTCATCCCAGCAGGACTTTTCCCCTAAGAGAGTTTGAGTGGGAACCCTAGAATAGGCTTTTCCTTCTCCCCACTGCCAGACCATACCCTTTCTTACCTCTGACTCATGACCCATCACTCCTTTATTGGCTAGGTATAGGTTGGTGGTGTTTAGGCCTTGTGCGTGCTCTTCTTCCGTGTATGTCCAAAGCTTGTCTGCTGCTTATGCGTTTGCCATGGACTGGAGGTTCCTCTGCGAGTTCTGCCGCTCATTCTTGACCTCTTATGGCGTAAACTGTTTTTTGGTTCCCCATTCTATATGGCTTGCTTCCTCCAAGGGCTGGGCCTTGCTTGATTGTGGGCTTTTCTCCCTTTTAGCCTACTGTTTGCTCCTTCTGTTGGCTTGCCTGTATTCCTGTCATGCCATTCTGTTATTCCTGCTGCAGCGCTATTTGATCCATACTTGTTGGGCCTTTTTTGGGCCTACTGTATACTCTTCCCTCAATTGGTTACAATGTCCCAATATGGTCATTGGGTTTATATTCATGTTACTTTGGGCTTTCTTGACCCATTATATTACTTGTGGGTTTCTTTGGCCAATTTCTTTCTCCTTGGGCATCCTCAACCCATTTGCTTTCCTTGGACATCTTCGACCCATTTTCTAATTTTGCATTCCCATGAGTTTTTACTAACTCTTTCGGGCTTCTCTAGCCCAATTATCATATCCTTTATGCTTGGGGTTCATGGGCTTTCCATCAACCCTTTACTTTCTTAATTCATTACTTCGGGCCTTCTGTGACCCATTCTTACTTTTCTACATCACATAATGCCTATGGGTTTACTACTTCTTTCTCTGGGCTCATTTGGGCCCATTTGCTTTTCTCAAGGCCCATTTGTTTACTTTATGACTTTATGACCCATTATTCTTGCCACTCGGACTTAATGGGTTTTCTCTCAATCCTGCTAACTCTTTCCTGCTCATATTGTTGGGCTTCTTCCTGCTGTTGGGCTTTTCCAAAATGAGCATCAACAAAACTTAAAAAAACTACCAACTAGACTCTAAAAATAACTTTGATTAGAGATAATAAAGACATCTAAACATATAACATAAACGACACATATTGCCTAAATGGCTATCACATAATTTCTCACTTCACTCTCGCGTCAATCATTTACATAATAATAATAATAATAATAATAATAATAATAATAATAATTGATGGGATAGTAAAAATTACCATCTATGGTTCGTCCAGAGGAGTCGTCCATGATCACCAATTAGCCAAATGGCCAGACTATCTCTGATTCGTCCAGATATGTCGTCCTTGAGTATTGATCAATTGAATAAACCTCAGGCAATCAGGTCGGAAGAGTCGTCCATGTGCAAAGCTCATGGACAACCACACAACATCAATCTATGCACAAAGAGTCGTCCATGGGCAAAGCACATGGACGACCATGTAACACTCGGCAAAATTCTGGAGTTCTAGAGCGGTTAATCAACCCGTGTTCATCACCAGCAATTTCTCCTAAGTATGTAACTTCTATCAGCGGTTACTACTTCTATAGCCGTTGGGGAAGTTATTTCTGTAATTTCGAACTTCCACAAATCTTGGGGAAGTTACTAAACCAAATAACTACCGCAAGGTTCCCTATATAAGAGTCGGTCTGAATCAGGCAAAGGTATGAGACCATTCTAACATTACTCCAATACAGTTAGAATTCCACTTGTGGGGAAGATACTAATTTAGCCATCAGAGGGTCTTAGGCCAGTTCACCCCGGTCTCCTTTGATATTTTTTCTTTTTCAAGCCTTCGCTACCACCTTTAGCCCATCGAAACTGAATTGTCCAGCCTACTAATTCTGTTCAGCATCAATAATAATGGTTATACAGTATTAGTTTTCTTCTAAAAACTTTAAAGGGATATTGATAAAACTAGAATACAACTTAAATTTGTATATAAATTAAAAATTAATTGTGAACCCATTTAATTTATGGATCAATTTTTTTTTATTGAAATTCATGTCTTAAATCTTTCGTTGACGAAGGGATTTGACAATACTACTAAGACATAACACTCTTAACATCTATGAATATTGAATCAATTAAAAGTCATATATTACAAAAAAAAAAAATATTGAATATTATATAAATAGTTTTAAAAAGTTGTCTTAAAGTTATGTGATGGAATCATCTCGTGTAAGACCTAATTTTGATTAGATGATTAAAATATCTACGATAAATAATAAAACTTCTTAGAAAAATTAAATTTAAAATTTCTCCTAATTTCTTCTAATAACCAAGCATTTTTATTGAAGAATTGATGAGGTTTGAATGATGGATCATTTTCATCATGAGGTACAGAAAGTTAATCATGATTTCTTATTGCAAAATCGATGAGGTACAATGAACAATGGATCCTTTCATTATAAACTACAGAATGCTAAGCATTTTTCCATTGCAGAATCGCTTAGGTTTGAAGTTTGAACGATGGGTCGTTTGTAATTTGCCAGGTGGAGAGGTAGGGCCAACCAAGTTGAATGAATCCATTGGCTGTGACAAAATGAATCAAAACCAACCTGTAATACCAGCCGACTCAAAAAGAACTGTGCAGTAATTTCTGGAACTTTCCACAGGATTCTCAAACCATCAAACTACCCCTATTATTACTAGTAACAATTCCCACTCATTCCCATTCACGCATGACACAACACCAATATTGCACTATCACTGATTGATTCCTTCATCAAATTCATCAACTAGTAAACATCAACAACCGCTGTACAAGACCAAAGGCAATTAAAAGCTTTGTCCTTTTGAGCTTAGAATCAAGAAGAAGAAGAAGAGAAAGATGGGAGTGGACTATTACAAGATACTTCAGGTTGATAGGAGTGCCAAAGATGATGACTTGAAGAAGGCTTATAGGAAGCTCGCAATGAAATGGCATCCTGATAAGAACCCCAACAACAAGAAAGAAGCCGAAGCCAAGTTCAAACAAATATCTGAAGCCTACGAGGTATGTTTATGCTTCTCCTTCTATTCTTATGTGAAATCCTCTATGTGGTTTTAATTTAAGATTGTTCATCCTGTTGAGTTTTCTGGAATTTCATGGTTTTAGCTTTGCTTTTCATTTTTGTATATTTAAGGTTTTGTTGTAGTGGAAATCTCTGCTTCTCTGTGCAATTTTCTTCTTTTAACTTGATTTTTTCCCTCAAGTTTTGATTTTTATGACCACCCATTATCAGAATCGATTAAAAAATTTATGGGTTTTATTTAATTGATTAACTTGTTGATGGGAATTCTTGTAGGTTCTGAGTGATCCCCAGAAGAGAGCAGTGTATGATCAATACGGAGAAGAAGGTCTAAAGGGTCAAGTGCCACCGCCTGATGCTGGTGGACCCGGTGGACCTGGTGGAGCTTCCTTCTTTTCCACAGGTAATGGACCGACAACGTTTCGATTCAATCCTCGAAACGCAGACGACATTTTTGCCGAGTTTTTCGGGTTTTCCGGCCCGTTTGGAGGCATGGGAGGGATGGGAGGTGGTGGTGGTGGTGGTGGTGGAGGCATGAGAGGGTCAAGGTTCTCAAGTGGGTTTTTTGGTGATGATGGGTTTGCATCTTTTGGAGATGGAGGAGGAGGAGGAGGGTTTATGCACCAAGGTGTTCCTAGGAAAGCTCCTCCAATAGAGAGCAGGTTGCCTTGCAGCCTTGAAGAGTTATACAAGGGAGCTACCAAGAAGATGAAGATCTCTAGAGAAATTGCTGACATTAGTGGGTAAGTAGCTTTGCTTCAATGCTTATTTTCTTTTGTCAAATTTTGGTTCTTTCACTTGAGTTTGTGAATTTGATTGGTGAGTGCTACTGTTTGATCAAATTAATGATTGTGTTGCTCTAGTTTTATTAGTTTTTTGCTTGTTTCATCAGAATTTGTTGGTTACAGATTAGCATATGTCTTATTCTGCCATTAGAGAGATCACTTCTTTGAATTTCAAAAGTGGATTTGCACAATTGGTGGTTTATCTAAATTTGTTCATATTAAGAACTAGTTGTTGTATCTGTAATTAGGCAATAGTCCATTAGGACGGTAAAAAGACCATTACCCAATTTTGGAACTTCCAAAACCAGGGGAAGGGTAAATCTAGGATTTTTTTTTTCATTTTTTCCTCTTGGAGTATGTTTTATTCAAACAAGTTCTTTTAAGGTTGTGTTTAGGATATTTTACACTATAGATAAAAATTTAGTAACATCCTTGTTAAATTGCTTGTGTAGATGTAGTTTGTCTTATGACAATGTTGACTCTTCTGTGACATTAATAATCTATATGATGAACAGTTCAGGCCCTAAAATGAATTCAAAACTTGCAAGGTTATGTTATTTTAGTTTATAAATTGTTTGCCTATGAGTCTTGTCTTGTCATAGTGTAGAACTTCACTTAGAAGTAAAGAAAATATTCAACTAGCACTTGGACTGACAAGAAACAAAAGGTTGTTTTTCAAAGTGCAGTAGAAACACAAGTTGGTTTCCTCTTCTTGGTGTGGAAATGGCATGATGTTGTAGTAATGCTTTCTTCATGAAGTGGATATTTGCATCACAAAACCTTAATCTCAAAACTGCCACTTGAGCTGCTAATGTTTGTGAAATTATTGAGAATTGTTCTTTTTTGTGGTAATGTAATCTAAACACATAACTGCTTTCGGGCTGCAAATAAGATGCATGTTGTTACATTATGATATTGAGTTCTCATCTTAAATTCAGATAATTTATCTCAAACTCGCCTCTTGACATTCTCTAGGATCATGAACACTGCACATTGATCATTTTCATGACTGGTGCTGACAATCTAGTTTAGCAGATTCAGTTCTATAAGTGTGGATTTGTGTACAAGAGTTATGATTTTCAAGGGATGTTCTGTAGGAAAAATAATACTAATGAATGGTGAAAATATATGGAGTTATACAGTCTTCAGATACTAATTGCCTTGTGTCTGCATTTTGGTAATGTTGCAATGTTCTGCATAATTTCTGATATCATTCATTCTGTTTTGCAGCAAGACCATTCAAGTGGAAGATATTCTTACCATCGACATAAAGCCTGGTTGGAAGAAGGGCACAAAGATAACCTTCCCAGAGAAAGGGAATGAGCAGCCAAATGTTATACCTGCTGATCTTGTATTTATCATTGATGAGAAGCCCCACAGTGTTTTCACTCGAGATGGAAACGACTTAATTGTCACCCAGAAAATATCCTTGGCGGATGCCTTGACGGGCTACACTGTCCACCTGACTACTCTGGATGGCAGAACTTTAAATATCCCAATCAATAATGTGATTAATCCAAACTATGAGGAGGTTGTTCCAAGGGAAGGAATGCCAATCCAAAAGGACCCAACAAAAAAAGGCAACTTGCGTATCAAATTCAACATCAAGTTCCCTACAAGGCTTGCTTCAGAGCAGAAGGCTGGAATCAAGAAACTTTTGGGTCCATGAGCATGTAATACTCGGAGAAATGTAGCACTTATGTGAATATATATATCTAGGGTCTCTATGATTTACAATCCCAGAATGGGAATGGGGTTTTCAAAACTTTTCAGTTGGTTTTTTTTTTTTTTTTTTTATACATTTGTAATGGTACTACATAAGTTTTGAATCTTTGATGACTATTCTTGTTTTAGAGTTGAGATTTAACGAATTGATGCTATCAATAATAAAGGTTAGTGTCATCCTTTCTCTTTTCTGAGAATCACATCTGTAATCTAATAGAACAGATTCACATTCATGATGATTCTTGTTTAATTAGCACGAATCAATAAGGCGGTCTAGAAAAGGTTCGGAATAAAAGTTCAATGCCATCTATATATTACTAAAAGCTAAAGCGTAGCGTTAAATACTGCTGCTCTCACGTTGCGTTACATCAGCTGTCACGTCATTTTTTTTTTCTTTTCTTTTTAAAATATAATTTTTCTACAATTTTTAAATAATTTTTACAATTTTCAGCCCTATAAATACAGTCTACTATTTATTTATTTACTTCTACTATTTATTTACATTTCTTCAACCTTTCTCTCTCCCCTACCATTTCATCTCCCCACTACTTCTTCAATCTTTCTTCCTTATTTACCTTTTCATCTCCCCACTACCCTCTACATTAATATCATTCTTCCTCTTTCCCTTCATCTTCCTTTATTTTTGTCTCTTCTTATTCACACATTCTTACTATAAATTTGTCACTATCTCTTCTATTCTATGCATAGTTTTCCCTCACAAAAAAAAGGGTTCCCTCTCTCTCTCTCTCTCTCTCTCTCTCTCTCAATTTTTTGGTGAATTTTTTTATTTTTCTTGCATCTCTACTTTAGGTTGATAATTTTTTATATTCTTTAAAACTCTATTTTGGGTTAATGCAATTTAGTTTAGTTTTTTAAATTGTGATTTAGTTTAGTTTTTTAATTGTTGTTGTTGTTTTTTTTTTTTTTTTTTTTCAATTTTTTTATTCTCTTTGAATGTTAAATGTTATCCTATTGCGTTTTAAAGAATTAAATATAGCATATAAAAATATAATATTATTCTATTATATAGCATGATTTGGATAATTTGGTATTTATTCTGTTACATAGCATGATTTTTTATAGTGCTCAATTTAGATGTTAAACTATGAGACTTTACTAATTTTTGTTTATTTTCTAATCATTTGTGGTGGACAAAGTACTCTTAATAGTTGTACTAGAAGTACTTTATAATGCCATTTATTTAAAGAAAAGCAAAGGTTAGCCAAACGAAAGAAAAGCAAAGGTTAGCCAAACAAAAATAATCGGATAGGTGACAAATTTTAACTTTTGCAATTTTATTTTAATAATTATTATTTTATTACAATGCATGTATAGAAATTTAATTCTTAGATTTTGCTAATAATTGTTTATTTGATAACATGTTTTGAGCGGCCGAAATTATAATTTCTACAAAGAAAATAACCTTAATAGATTATCAAAAACAAAACTTTATCCTAATATTGGTTGAATTAATCATTGTTAAGTTTTATTAATTTTTTTTAGTTTATTTTTTTTTGGTGTTTTGAATTGATCATATATTACATTTATGATTGTTCTTATAATAAATAAAAATATAATTACAAAATACATTACTCATTATTAGATTAGTTTAAATTGTAAATTTTTTTTAATAAAATCACCATAAAAATAATTATCACGCGCAACACGCGGGTTCGCGGCTAGTATATAGTAAACACCGTACCATTAAAGCGTCACTGCTCAAGCAACTCAACTTCCACTAAGTATGCTCAAGCAACTCAACTTCTGCAAGGTATTATGGGAACTTATGTGAAGCGATACAAGGACTACTACTAACGAGTGATAGTTTTGCTATTTGAGATGAGGCCAATTGAACAAAATGGGATATTCATTCACATTTAATTTCAGTTAACATGCTTTGCACGGTTACAGTAACCTTTATAAATACTGTTGGCTTACAAGGATGGTTCGGATGCATCGAGGAAAACAGAGTGTGCAATACAATGATGTAACATCTCTTATACAATAACAATGTCAGATATTGCATTACTCGCTGTAGTCCGAGGATGTATATGTACCTTGATCTTGATCAAGGTTCTTCTCTCTGTCCCCACCCCCGTTTCCCTCCTCATCCGAGTCCCCATTTATATATTCATCAATATCAAGATCCCCTTGCTCATCTTCTGCATCTCCTTCATTGTCATCAACATCATCTTCATCTTCTTCTTCTTCTTCTTCCTCTTCTTCCTCTACATCTACGTTATAATAGGTACCCTGTAGCAAGTCATCAGACCTGCCAGGATATCCTGCAGCAAAGTCATCCACCACCATATCATCATATTCATCTCCGGTTGCCTGACCATTTTCATAATCATAATCTGATCTTTCTGAACTGCTAGTACTCCCAGCATCCTCCCCTGGCAGCTGCATGCTTTCATCTCCATTCCACTCCAAGCCACTTGGCGATTTATCAAGGATGATATCTTTGGAGCTATCTCTCTCTCCACCAACCGCAACCACCTTTGCAGGTCTCTGCCTGCTTCTAATGCTCCGACGACCTCGTCTACGCCCTCCTCGTCCACGTGGTCGTCCTCTCCATCCCAATGCCTGCCCCAATCTGTCACTCTTTGTGGAGGAAGTTCTCTTACCAGATTCAGCTCTGGAACTAATGACCCTTCCTTGTAAGCTTCCGCCACGAATACGACCACGGCCTCTTCCACGCCCCCCTCGTCCACGACCAGAGCTAGCGAGTCCACTACCTGAATCAACCCATTTCTCTTCTTTAAGATGTTCAGCCTGATAAGGTGTATGACCTGTATCATCATCTTTTGAATTCTTGACAGTGGCATATTTTGATGGAAGCTTCTGAGAAATGAAGTTCAAAAAAGGAAAATGTCAGGATTGCATTGGTTAAACAGTATATTATTCAATCAACACACAAATTTAACCAAAAAGAGCAGCCAGTGTTGGGGACGCAGAACTATGGGCCATTTGTTGCCCTGCAAATCTGAAACCTGCTTGGCCAGGGAATACAGCCTGAAAGCTCCCACCTAAAAGCCAAGTCTAGGTACTTCCATTGTAAGGGCAAAAAGGGCACAGACAGTCTCAGGACCAAGACAGATTTGGAAAGTGTGCCAAGATTGCACCTCTGAGGCATGGCCCATAGAATCATGTCCCTGGGACTGATGTCTCAAATTGTAAGGCAACTAGAACCGTATGCCTCACAACTCAACATGCTTTGGGGCACTATAAGTCAGAACCTCCAATGAGACTTTTTCAACAACAAACTCGAAGTTCATTTCCTACTTTTTTCTGTTCAGAAGGTGCTATAAGTAAATGTTAATAGAAAAGACTGGAGATTTTCATCCTGCCCCCACATGGGGTTGGGGGGTCATAAAGAAAGAGGGAGTTAAAAAAAAAACAGCAATCAATGCAGGGAAGTCTCCATCAAACTTTATTTATTGCCCACATAAAAATTTGAAATATTATTATTTATTACCCTAAATCCACCATTTATCATCTGTAACACCATAGCACATAACATATGTATATGTATGTATTGAAACGGTGAGTGAACTAGTTTTTGCTATTCCTTCTCAAACTTCTATGTCTTCTGTTAAAGGAGATTCAAGCAATGATGGAATAGGAAGAAGTGTCTGCAGAATGAATGAGCACACATATGTATAAATACAAACACGTCTAGATACATCCTTAGACATAAAATCCATGCTATTTCCTTTTCACCCAAAATTATTCTAATTTAAACCGCTTAAGTTCATGTTGAGGTTGACTTTGTATTTAGCTTGAACTATAAGTTAAAAGAACAAGTTGTATTATATAATCAACATGTTCACCCTTTCTTCCTTGCAAATCTTTAACATGAGACACTAGAAATTAAGGATTATTTCTTTTCTTCCTCCATACCAACTCCTCACCTACTCTATGCCTTATCCCATAAATCTTGAAGCAGGGGAGACAAAAGCCTCTAGGGCCTATAAAAATTATTGCTTATACCAAGCCTAGTCCAAAGTGAACGCTACTGATGAAGGCATTTAACCCTTTTTTATTTAATATTTATTTATTTTCTCTGATTGAGATAATTCAACAGTAATAAGAAAAAAGCTACTTACAATAACCCAAGGTCCCTTATCCTTCTGAGAGTCCACTTTCTGCTTCAGCATATAGGAGATGGACGCATCAAATTCCATGAGCCTCAGAGCCACAGCCGCTGTTGTATGTGGTATCCATGGAAGTATGAGAACTGTTTCAGGACCAAAAGAATAATCCGTACCACCTCCCGAAGGGTTAGAGGATCCCAGCAGCTCAGTGGTGCTCTCAAAGTTCGATGATAAATAGTCCCTCTTTATGGCACTTTCCAACAATGTCAAAGCCTACAAAAGAACACAAACACATTCTATGACTTGGTAGCTTCTCAAAAAGAAAAATTAAAAGAGTTCAATAAACAAATGGAAGAAAACAGAGAAAGAAAATAAGAGAAACCATGCCAGTTATATCATAGTCGTAGTTGTTATGATTAACAAGTGCAGTACAATATGAGAATAGTATGAGCACAGGATCCAAATTGGTTTATCTTCAACCAGATAAAATAACTAAAAAATCATGCATAGAATCATGAGGGAGGCAACTTCAAAGCAAGTAGAAGGCGAGAGAAACAAAATGGCATCTTGTACTCATAACACACTGCATTGAACCCCAAATGTAATGAAAAGTGAATAATGATTAGCTACATCATTCTTGGTATGCGACACACTACATTGGCACCCAATGAAATCCCAATTAAAGTTTGGAAGTATTGAATAGGTGTAGGATGGTTAACAAACATTTTTAATAAGATGTTGTGTAAACAAAATGCTTGGTATGTAAACAAAAGCAATTTATTACTGATGTAAAAGAACAAAGGAGATTTTTTTGCCCACTTGGTATAAGTTATTTTTTCAAATTTTTGAAAATGAAGTTGTTTGAAAAGACAACACCTAGAAAAAAGTAAAGTTTTTAAAAAGCAATCTATGAAAAACCGCATTTTAAAACCGATTGGGGATGTATTTATATGGTTTTTATTGGCCTAGATAATGCGTATGATAAGTATCTAGAGAGATTATGTAGTTAATTTTTGAAAGTAAAAGAGTTCCTATTAAGTATACTAAGGTGTGATTGAGGATACATTTGTATGTTTTTTATTGGCCTAGAGAATGCGTATGATGAGTATCTAGACAGATTATGTGGTGAAATTTGAAAGTAAAAGGGTTCCTATTAAGTACACTAAGGTGACTGAGGATATGTTTAATCTACACACCCCCATTGAGCAGGCAGCAGGTGAATTGCAAAATGCCTTGGCTAGGAATCAAACCAAAGATTTCTGGGTTTACAATTAGTCTAGACACTCTCCCTTACCGTTGAGGCACCCCAGGTGGATTATAAAACTTTCTGGTCAAGAGATACCAAAAGAGTACATTTGATTGAGCTAGGACATGGGGTTATACATCTTCTCATTCTATTTTTTATTTCCAAAATTCGTTAGGACCTCGTTTGTAACTGTTTGAATTTTTTAATTACTTTGTGTTTATCATTTTGAACATAAAGTGGATATCTTTTTTAATAAAGTTTTGTAATTATATATATATAAAAAAATAATAATAATAAAAAAAAATAAAAAAAGAACACAAACACATTCTATGACTTGGTAGCTTCTCAAAAAGAAAAATTAAAAGAGTTCAATAAACAAATGGAAGAAAACAGAGAAAGAAAATAAGAGAAACCATGCCAGTTATATCATAGTCGTAGATGTTATGATTAACAAGTGCAGTACAATATGAGAATAGTATGAGCACAGGATCCAAATTGGTTTATCTTCAACCAGATAAAATAACTAAAAAATCATGCATAGAATCATGAGGGAGGCAACTTCAAAGCAAGTAGAAGGCGAGAGAAACAAAATGGCATCTTGTACTAGTAACACACTGCATTGAACCCCAAATGTAATGAAAAGTGAATAATGATTAGCTACATCATTCTTGGTATGCGACACACTACATTGGCACCCAATGAAATCCCAATTAAAGTTTGGAAGTATTGAATAGGTGTAGGATGGTTAACAAACATTTTTAATAAGATGTTGTGTAAACAAAATGCTTGGTATGTAAACAAAAGCAATTTATTACTGATGTAAAAGAACAAAGGAGATTTTTTTGCCCACTTGGTATAAGTTATTTTTTCAAATTTTTGAAAATGAAGTTGTTTGAAAAGACAACACCTAGAAAAAAGTAAAGTTTTTAAAAAGCAATCTATGAAATAGTGCGTTTTAAAACCGCATTACCAATCAGACCTATTCAAAACTGTACAAATTGCCATGGAATTAAGCTTATGAGTCACACTATGAAACTTAGGGAAAGAGTGATTGAACATTGGTTAAGAAACCATAACAAAGCTATCATAAATCAATTTGGTGTTATGCTAGGGTGATCTACCATGGAAGCCATTTTCTTACTTAGCATGTAAAGATCCTTATAGGGTTTTCATTAGCCTAGAGAATGCGTATGAGAGCATCTAGAGAGATTATGTGGTGAATTTTGAAAGTAAGAGAGTTCCGATTAAGTATACTAAGGCGATTGGGGATGTGTTTATATGGTTTTTATTGGCCTAGATAATGCGTATGATAAGTATCTAGAGAGATTATGTAGTTAATTTTTGAAAGTAAAAGAGTTCCTATTAAGTATACTAAAGGTGTGATTGAGGATACATTTGTATGTTTTTTATTGGCCTAGGGAATGCGTATGATGAGTATCTAGACAGATTGTGTGGTGAAATTTGAAAGTAAAAGGGTTCCTATTAAGTACACTAAGGTGACTGAGGATATGTTTAATCTACACACCCCCATTGAGCAGGCAGCAGGTGAATTGCAAAATGCCTTGGCTAGGAATCAAACCAAAGATTTCTGGGTTTACAATTAGTCTAGACACTCTCCCTTACCGTTGAGGCACCCCAGGTGGATTATAAAACTTTCTGGTCAAGAGATACCAAAAGAGTACATTTGATTGAGCTAGGACATGGGGTTATACATCTTCTCATTCTATTTTTTATTTCCAAAATTCGTTAGGACCTCGTTTGTAACTGTTTGAATTTTTTAATTACTTTGTGTTTATCATTTTGAACATAAAGTGGATATCTTTTTTAATAAAGTTTTGTAATTATATATATATAAAAAAATAATAATAATAAAAAAAAATAAAAAAAAGAGAGTATGTTCTTTCAATATCTTAGATCAATAACTCAAGGATGTAGAGATTGAAAAGGCTGTGATCAATAACTCAAAAGGATATAGAGATTCAAAAGGATGTGAATCAAAGGTTAAGAGTAGGGTTGATGAAGTAGAAAAGTGCATTGAATGTATTGTGTGCTTGTAGAATACCTATTAAGTTAAAGGAAAGGTTTTATAAGATTGCTATAGATCAGCTATGTTGTATGATAATTTTTGTTAGATTATTATTTATTAATAAGTAACACGTTCATAAAACAAATGTAGTTATAATGAATATGTAGAAATACAAAGAAAGATATGATGCAAAATGAAGAAAATTGTTTAAAGATAAGGATGGCTCATTTGGATGAAAATAAGAGGAAAATTTTTTTTAGATGGTTTGTTTATGTGCAAAGGTGAGCAATCAATGCACCAATGAGGAAAAAAGTGATTTAATTCAAGTCAAGGGAACATAAAGAGGTAGAGAAAGACCTAAAATAACATTGATAGAAGTAATAAAAAAGGGTGTGTAGATAAAGGAGGTGAACAAAGAGTATGATTTTGGATAGGATAGAATGAAAAAAAAAATTTAAAATCATGCGGTCAACCCCAATTAGTTTGTTGACTATAGCCAATCCCAAAATTTTGGGACTTAAATGTTTATTATCCACCCATCAATGAAAGGTGCATATCATTATGCAGATTAACACTAAGCCTCATTATCCATTTCTGGACAAAAAAAATGTAGACATTCAAAATCACAAGCAAATATAATGAGAATGATGTTTGAAGTTCTAATGCACATCCCTTCAAGCAAGGCTAGCTTATAACCTGAAGAAGATCTTCAGCTGATGATGAGGAGTGCAATTTCATTCCCCATGATTTTCGATAACTGTTGGTCCAAAGAGGTTGAAGAGCTTCTGGTGGAATAGAAACCTACCAAGCCAGAACAAAGACAGTATTAGCTGCATAAACATTTAAACCCACCCTCTCACCCCAACACAAAAAAAGTAATAACAAAGCATCAGAGATTTTCAAGCTGCTATTCATATTATAATGTTTTCATTACAAAATTTATAATTTCGAAAACATATCCAAGCATATAAATTGAAGGCATTACCTCAATCAAAGCTAATTGCACTTTAAGCAACCTTATCCGGAGAGGAGCTGAGAGTGAACCATGCCAAGTATTTTGAGCGTCAAACTTTGGTTTTTCTTCACATTGAGACACATGTTCAGAAAAATTTAAGTTCCAAGATGAACTGTATGTCTTATGGCAGGAAGGACAGTGGTTGTCTTCAAAAGAATAGACATCATGGCAGTAATCACAAGTACTCAGCAATTGTAGATCCCTTTTCTTCCCATACTTCATTGCAAATATTACTGATGAATTAACACAATCTTTCCACATCCATTTTTCAAAATCCTGATATCTCTTCAAGGCATCATTTTTTTCACGTTCATTGTTTCCAAGCTCAATCGTAAAAGATGTTGAGGTCTCTGACGTATCAGAATCAGCACACACAGTACTTCTAGGGCTATCAGTGCCTACACTGAAATCAGGGCCAGGAACCATTTCAATGGCTTCTGTTTTGACAGAGTCTCCACTATGTCTCCGCATAGTAGAACGCATGTTCATCTGAACAGATTCCTTGAAGGACATCTCAATCTTCTGCAACATCGTGTGCAAATGAGATTCTCTAACCCCACGTACATCTAAAGATGACAACAAAGCATCAAAATCCTGCATGAAGATGATAGACAATGATGAGAACCAACATGTGCAATATGGAGCATGTTTACCATTAGAATAATAATTAAGTGATTAAATTCACACCTTTTTAGCAGCTTAAGCTATTGAAATTAGTGGTAATTTAACATGGCATTAGAGAAGGTGGTCCTGAGCTCGAACCCAATTTCCACTCTACCTTTCATTTAAAAGTTAAAAGTTCCACATGTTGGACCCCACTTATTAGGAGTTTTGGCTCACATGTAATGGGGAGTGTGATGCAGGGCAATTTCAAGTAGCTATATCCTAATCCTCTTATAACTAATTAATTAGTTAGTACCTGTAATGGGGAGTGTGATGCAGGGCAATTTCAAGTAGCTATATCCTAATCCTCTTATAACTAATTAATTAGTTAGTTAGTTAGTTAGATGATTTCTTAAGCGTTAGCTGATAGGATTTAGACACTTGTCAACCATCTAGAGGCTGCCAATGCCAAACAACTAGTATAAGTAGTAGAATGTAAGCACTTTGTAAATCAGTTTTGGTAATATAATGAATTGTTAGCCTTTGTGTGCTATTTGAAACTAAGTGTTCTTGCAAAGGTACTTATCCACCTATCAATGTGTTCTAAGTAGCTCAGCCCTTTCATTGTTTCTAAACCATACACAAACAGCCCATCACTTTTCCTGCATCAAAGTGTTAGAATAATGGTTAAATAATCAAATTCACACTTTCCTAACAGCTTAAACTTCTGGGATTAGTGGTAGTTCACATAGACATAGGCAATCTTTGAAAAATTCAGCTAGTCAATGTCGACTTTCAGGATAAGTAGCACTAAAGAACAAGACAAATACTGCACATAGCAGAAATGCCTGAGTTTTAACACCCAATATTCTAAAGTAGCATATATCTCATGCCTGTGCTTCCACCAAATGCTCTAGGGAAAGGAGAATTCAAAACAGCTGCTACACACAGTTTTAAGTACAGAAAATTCATATAAAATAGATGCACATTACAGTTTGATCGTCTATATTGCTAAAGCATGTAATGGCTCATCAAAGAGTAAAGTACCTCTTCAGAATCAATAAGCCTCCAATGACCATCATGCAACTCAACAAAGATCCTGCCACAGCCGGGATCATTTCGAGAAGCAGATGTAATAAACCGCCAGTATCGATTACGTCTGCGATCCTGACCAAGAGGCAGTGATCGATATACATACATCTCTTCCGCCTTGTGACCAATGTAATATTTTAGCTGTGAGCGTGACCTTTCAGCAGCATATCCTGGTTGCTGATATGGAAGATTATCTGGGCCAGCAGGGTAATCATGGATTTGCAGGTTCTCTTCAGAGGGCAAACTGTTAAGATAATTTTGGTCATTCTGTATATTATTTAACTGTTCTTGCTCAACAACAGGGGCCACGGACGTCTCATTGTTTTTGTCGTTAATGGTGCAAAGTGGACTTTGCCGATCCTCTGCCAAGGAAATTGTAAGAAGATTAGGTTCAGCCTTGTTTCCCGCAAATGATGAATAATTTGTCCTCAACACAAACTCTTCTTTCATACGGCGTTTATCAAGTTGTGCCTCGGCCCACATTTGCTTCTTCAGAGCATTTGCTGCTTCTAAACGTTCCTGAAAAACATTCTCATTTCAGATTGCAGGCAATGAAACACGGCCCAGCAAATTTTTAAAACACACAAGAAAAGGAAAGGTACCTCAAGAACAACATGGATAGAGTTTCCTTCAATTGCAATGCCAATTAAAGCAACAAGCGCACTCAGGCGCTCCTCAACACTAAGATCAGAATACTCTCCTTCCATAAGTCCCTGAACCCAAGATTCACCAGGATTGCTTTCATCAATATCTGCATCTTCTTGATTACCAACAACCATATTATTACCAATTCCAGCGACATCAACAGACTGTGCAACAAACAAACCAGAATCTTTATCCCCATTTCCTCCTGACTTCATTGAAAACAAACCCTCATCTATATTGCCAAGACTGACTTGTGGAGTTTCCAAAACATCATCACTCCCCTTGCCATTTCCCAATGGAGTAGCACTGAACTCGGTTGTCTCTTTGGAATTCTGATCCTCTTTATTTGAATTTGTCTCAGTACCTAAATCATCAACCTCAGGATCCTCACCTCCATCACTTTCAGAATCTCCATCTCTTTCAGCATCATCCGCATCTTCTCCATCCACAATACCGCTTTTAAATATCCGGATTCTTTCCCTGGCCATAGAAAGTATTGCCTCAGCATCAGCAGGGTCCTTCCTATAGGCAGAACGTACACAATACGTTGAAGGAGCTGTCCTCTCAAAAAGTTTTGAATCCCTAGATAAGGCAGCAGCAATAGAAGCTTCAGGTGTCTTGCTTGTTGTGAGATCCCGAAGTCCAGATTTCTATTGGCAAAATAGACTAATTAATTTTTTTTTTAAATAGTTAAATACACATAAAAAGAGACCTCACATGATAACTAACCTAAAGTTACCTGAATCTTTTCTGCAACTTCTAATATATTAAGGCCCTTACTTCCCTCGAGGGAGAGAACATGAAATGCTGCAAATTTGACAGTTCCAGGTGTCAAACGATGCCTAGATCTACGTGGATTAGAAAAACCCCTTTCTTGCATTATAGCAACAGCATTTTCAACAGCTGCTCCATTGCGCAAATTAGATATTACATCTTCACCATCATTACCCTGCATAGCACCAGGGAAAAAGAATTGTAAAACTGCAATGGTAGTTTTTGTTTATTTTGAAGAATTCAAAGACAGTTAAACAAACATATTAGGCTAATTCTAGAATAGCATTATTTTTTATTCACTTCTGCCAAAGAAAAATAAAAATAAAAAACTCGAAACCAAGCTGATATATGCATGCAAGTATTTCTGTAGACATGCTAGAATTATAGGCCTGTAAACTTGTATTTCTCATAACATCTAATAGTTAATGACATAGTGTCCCTGATCTTCTCAAAATTTCAAAAACATGTCTTTGTGAGAATAAAATGTCCATGTAACAAGTGGTTAGCATTTTACATGAATCAGGAAAAAGAAGGCTTTAAAATACTTTCAAATGCGGCATCCAAATGTTACAATAACAACAAAAGTCAATAAATAGTATTACCATTGGTCAAGGCTTAAGTTCGACCAAATAGAGATTGGTCAAGAGAGAGCATAATAAATGCCTAAAAGAACTTCCTAAGACAAAGCAATAAAAATTTAAGCAGTCCATGTACAATAAGAGTTAGGCAAGAAGATTCCGAACATAGAAGCAGTCACAAAAGTTGAATTTCAGCTATCATTGTAGCAAAGATCCACAATTGTTACTTACTCTTCAGTGAAAATTTACATACATCTTCACAGTACCCTCTGTTATTTACAACAAGCTGAATGGATTTAAGAATACACACAATAACCTTTTTCCAAACCTGACAAAATCAAACATCCCCATTCCCAACCACTACCAGGACAATTACACATAATGACAGATGAAACAATAATACTTTTTTTTTCCTTATAATTAACGAAATTGTATTAATCTAATATCCCAAGTACACCAGGGTTGTACATGGGTGGTAGAACATCAAGCTCTTAAATTACAAAGATCAAGCATATCTAAAAAAAAAAAACATGTAAAAAGATTAAGAACTACACTCCAGTCCAAAAAGAAATAATGATACATAAAAGCATACTTGTATGAGGTCTACTAATAAGGAGCCATATCAATCCTCCTTTGAAAATTTCTGATATATATATCTAAAACATATCCCAACCTCAATTTGTGATTCTCATATTTGTGAAGCATACCAACTGCTTCTCAATACTCCATGACGAGAATTGATTTGTAATGGGTGAGAATTTCAAACTTCAAGATTGAGTTTCATTATTTGATTACCTTACTGCCATCACAATTAAAACTTTGATACACTCCAAACACAAGGATACAACCTTTCTTCAAGAATATGATGGTAATGATTGTTAGACACAAAAGCAGATCCGTACATGCATGTTTAAGGATGCATGCAAGTTATTCTACCTCATGATATCTCAAGGATAATATAATTTGGTTCAACCTTACAATAAAATGCACTCACCATTAATTCAATCAATAGTGACTCTATTGGCACCTCAATCCCCAAGAGTCTAGAAGGCAAGACCATCCTAAGTTCACCTAGGTTCTTGGCTAATACCTCAGATTAACAGCCCAATTTATGGACCTAATCCCCATAAATATGTAGCATAATCTTGATTGTAACGTATATTTGATATTTTACAATAATAATAATAAATAAATAAAGAATAAACAAATGATCAAAATTAAAGAGGCTAATTAAATTAATCATCAAGCAAACTTTCTACCAACTCATAACAAACCCCAACAGGGTTTGATGTTAAATGCAACTTTGTCCATTAAAGACTGGACAAAGAGAATCAAGTCTTTTCTGGGTATGATCTAAACAAGCTGATCTCCTAGTAAATCATAGCAAAATTGGACCATTCACAAATTTCTACATGGCATTCTCACAGAATTTTTTTAGGATGAATAAAAGTAACCATATTCAAAAGACCTCAGGTTAAATTATCTATAACATAAATTTATCTTTGTCAAACTCAGACAACCTTATTGGAATAAAGATCAAGCTATCGTAACACAAGCATTGAACAGTTAATCAATCATGTTGGAACAAACAATATAACAAAAAATAACCAGATTTTACATTGAAACAATTGCTGAAAAGAATAAGATGTCACCTCATTGTCATCACGAAGATAGGTCTGTTCAATATTCTTTCTCTTCAATTGTGGCCCAAAACCTGCTGATAGAGCAAATTCCCGCAAAATTTCCGGCCATGTCAAAGGATTTAAATGGCCTTGCCAGTTACGTATATCAAAACCCCAAGCATATGCCTGATTCAGAATCCCAAAACGGGGGGCAAACACTATTAGGAAGGGGAAAATTTGATGGAAAACTAAGAGAGAGACTATAAGGCAAAAACAAAATTGCATCACTTGAAACCACTGCCCAATCGCTTACCCCTTCAACAATCTGTGGATGCCCACCTCCAGGGTTAGCAGCACTATATTGATTTGTTCCCAGCCCAGTAGAGGGTGTTCTAGCAACATCTTCAATATCTTTTATGATGGACCTCAGAAGAGCAATATTTATCTCACCTAACAACCTTGGATCCTAGGATGCCAGAGAACAGAGAATACTTTGATTGCCACTAAGAACAAACCAGGTAGAATCCTATCCTGAACAAAATTTCAACAGAGAGAAAGAGATAGCGATCTTACATAGTCATGGAAAGCTTGGATGAACTCATCCAGAGTAAATGGCCAGAGTCCCAGAACATCCGCAAAAGTAATTAAGAACCTCCAAACCTAAAAACATACATCACAGTTCCCAACACTTTTGAATAGAAGATAAAAATAAATAAATAAATAATGTATAACAATGGATTTTTTTTTCCCCTAAGAATGAGGAGAGGATTGAATCCATAGGTGTAATCCCAAGCAGTCCTCAAAAAATTGTATGACCATGAATATAGATACTAGACTAACAAACCACTAAAATTTAGGATTTTAGCACAAGAATTCACCCCTAGATATTCCACTGTACTCTTTTTTCTTTTTCTTTTTCTTTTCTTTTTTTTTTTTTTTTTCCTATTTGTAAGAAGGAATTTGATCAGATATGACCACTGTATGCATTGACATGATATAAATATGCTATTCAAGTAAAGCATAAGGGGCAATATAAATAAAAGAACATTATTAAACATCTATAACTCAAAGTTCAATTACATAACAAAGGAGGTTTGGTTTTATCCTTGAACATTTGCAAACTACTATGCCAGTGACAAGATATTCAGTTAAGACGCACATGGCAAGACATATAAGTTATAACCATGGAGAAGCAAAAGGTAACTGTTAATTCTGAAATTGATCATGACTTGACAAAACATAATGGGCTTTCAGAATGGTACAGGTCATACATTTCTCCTTCAACTTTATTTTACATTTATTTTTCCTTGATTATGGGAATAGCATGATGGCAATTTAAAAACTAAATAAATAAGGAGATAACAAGCACCTACAATCAAGTCAAGTCCCTGCTTCCACAAGGGTGTAAAGAGAAAATATGTAGCCTTTTAATTCAGACATTTTCTCCCAAAGCATTTGAGTCTCACCAGATTTCATCTTAATAGGAAAAGCAGAGTAGAAGAAACATAAGAAAATCACAGTTCAGACTCACCATAAGAAGATTCCCTACGTTTTCCTCTGAATCAGTCCAAGGTTGAATAGTGAAAGGCCTTTTCAAACACACAGATTTGGGTGGGAAAACAGCCAGCATATCTAAGTTATAGAGTGATAGACAATGTTAGAAGCTTGAAAGATCACAATTCAATTATACGTATTAAGACAAAAATACAAGATCCAGGTCATCAATATTGAAGTTAAGCAACTTCATAGCATAACAGAATTTGCCATTACAGTGTTGCATGCGAAACAAACAAATTTACAAGCTAAGAAAGTTGACAAACTGATCAGATACAATGGTACAACTATTATTCTGACTATATTAATCTTTTATGGTCTGAACAATTTTTTTCTACAGGTAATAAAAGACCCCTGCGATATTTCCTTGGTTTTAAAAACCAGATCAGACCGGCTAGTTCAACCGGGAACCAGACCCTAAACCGGTCTGGTAAAAATAGCCAAAACTGGTTGTTCAAACTGTGAAAAGGGAAACCAGATCCTTTTCTGGCTCTTTGACCATTCCAGTTTTTAAAATATTAGCAACATGCCAACATTCTTATAAAATTGTAATTTCTATCAAATGGAGAAATGGTACAAGACAAATTTTTGGTCATGAAAATTGTAAGAAAATGTACTGGGCCTACTGGAAAAAACCCAAACTAAATAAAAATAGAAATGAAATGTTTCACGTGGACATTACTTCTATAACCTTTACAGTGTTGGTAAACTGTAATAAAGCTTTAAATTTCAACTTCAAACAATTCTTGCTAAGTCAGTGGTATAATTTAATGTCCAGCTCTGCAGATTTATCCCATAAAAATATCATGGTCCTCAAAAGAATTTAACAGGAAAACATAACCCACCTCGATATAACTCAAGATTTTGCAAAGTATCATAGTCAAGAGAGACAATTGAAGGTAACCCCTTGCTGGATGTGGCTAATTCCATGAGTTCCAAGCGTTCATCCTCAATGAGTTCCATTGATTCTTTAGCAATTCTACGAGCAATAGCTCTCTCATTAGCAGCTTTGAGCCTTGCCGCCTCCTTTTCTCTTCGTAGTTCCTCTTTTTGTCTTAACTTCTCAGCCTAAGTACATGAACAAACATATTAACAACTTCTTTTTTTTCAATCTGTTACAAAACAAAATAATTAATTACGATCACATTAAATAATAAGGAAGCAGCTACAACGTCAGAATCCCAAACTTACTCTTAGTGACTCCTTCTGCAAGAACTTCTCCCTCCGCTCTAGTTCACGCCTTTGTTCCCTTTGGTATCTCTCCTCCTCTCGCTGTTTTTCTCGCAATAGCCTTTCTTCTTCCTTCCGCCTTTCACGATCATGCCTTTCCATCTCTTTCCTTATTTGCTCTTCCCTCTTGATGCAATAAATAAATACATAATATTAGTTAACAAAAAAATAGGTTTGCCAAAAAGTACATAAATAGAAAAAGCTGCACCTTACGCCTCAAAATATCTTGTTTTTCAAGCTCTTTCCGAATCCTCTTCTCATGGGCTTCAACTTCCCGTGCTATTCTCGCTTCCTCACTCTGCAAGAGGAAAAGCATGCATTAACTGCTGATCAATAGTTAGAAAAAATGAAATGCTTCATAGTGTAGTGAGATACCTTGCGCTTTCTCTCCATCCGTGGAACATCCTCATCATGGGTGACCCTCCTGTCAGACGGCAGAAAAGGATTTTCCAATTGAGTAATGGGGTGAGCAGCAAAATGAGCATCCATGGCAATGTTTGGAAAGGCATTCTTTCGTGGAACAGTGTCATACTCTCCCGAAACAGAGGGCAAGAGGTGACCCTGCCTGCCTTGGTTAGGCAAAAGATTTAAACCAGGCACCTGACCTTGAAAACCATATCCAGAAGGTACTTGTTCATTCCCATGCATGAAAGAGCGCCCAGAAATTACTGACGATGTTCTGGCATTTGGACCATCTGCGGGTGAACCATAGTGGTAAGATGGAGCAACTCTCTCATATGCATCAGTTCTAACAGTTGGTTGCTCCGGAAGAAATTGGTATTCATGGAGAGCTCTGCCAGCACCCTGAGGATGAACCAAGTGAACAAATCAATCTTTCCTTATTTTTTTTCTTCTTTTTTGGTAAAAAAGATATAGTAAATAAACAAACAAAAAGGATGATCCACTGAGGGGGGGGCAACGCAGTCCGATCCACCAAAAAAAAAAAGAGAAACCCAGAAAAACGGACCGATCCACCAAAGAAAAGAGAAACCCAGAACAAACGGACCGATCCACGCAGTCCGTTCACGAGCCTTCGACTTCGCCGGCGCCACGAACCGACGAACCCACGAACCGCGCCATCGCACCTCGAGCTCCGATCGCAGCACCTCCATCGCACCTCAAGCTCCGCGACTCTCGCACCTCGCCCCGTCGATGCATCGGCTCGGCTCGCACCTCGCCATCGCGCCATTGCCATCGCACCTCGATCGCGCCATCGCACCTCGTCGTCGACCCAGACCCATCGCCTCCTTCATCGCGCCATCGCTCCAACGCCGCTCGACCCAGACCCAGACCCTCGATCGCGCCATCGCACCTGGAGCTCTCTCTTCCTCGATCTCTCAGTTTTTTTTTTTTTTTTTTTAATTTGATTGTTGTTGTTGTTGTTTTTTTTTTTTAATTTGATTGTTGTTATTGTTTTTTTTGGATGAACTGATTGTTGTTGTTGGTGGTGTTGTTGCTGGAATTTGGAATTTGCTGTTGTTGTTGTCGTCGTCGTTGTTGTGTTGTTGCCGGAATTTGCTGCCGGAATAGCATTTTCCTAATATAACCAAACACATAAAAATATTTTCCACCACAATTTTCATAATACACCCAAACACTTAAAAATATTTTCCTTTTCCGGAAAATAACATTTCCGGAAATATGTATTTTCCGGAAAACGTTTTACACGAAACAAACACAGCCTAGATTGCGCCATTTTATTAATAAAAGTTCTATTACCTATCATATATATATATATATATTTAAATGACTTGGTTGGACCTTCCATATTATTCCATATTATTTCTTGCCAAGGCTTACCGGTTGTGGAGCTTTGTCTTTAGAACTTTTGGGATTTGGTGTTTCCCTCACAATCGGTGGCAGATTTCCTCTTTGGTTGGTAGAATTGGTTGGGCAAGAACTCATCTAGCNGGGAAATCTTTTGAAAGGACTCATGTCAAGGCAAAACAATGGTAGAGCTGGAAAGTATTTTTTTAGGCAAAGAAAGATAGAACCTCAGATATGCAAACTAAGGACAGATCAAAATGAATAAAAATAGAAAAGGGATTGAAAACAACAAGTAAATAAAAAAGGAAGCAGAAAAGCCCACAACAAAAAGATGCAGTCAATGCAGCCAGAACCACAACACCAACACTTTGAGACTTCACATGGAACTTCACAAAAGCCACATAGAAATCATTTTTTAATGACAGCATATATTGTGCAATAAGAGAGATTGGAAATATAATAGCACAGCGGAGGAACTAGGAATCAATTGCAGTTTTTTTAGGAGGGGAAACTATAGTACCAGGAAAGATTTTTCAAGGTGCATTAAATGTGTGTGTGCATGTGAGAGAGAGAGAGATCAATAAAAAAAGGGGGGGGGGGGAGACAAAACCCAGTTATTTTTATAAGAATAGAATATGATAGCTTAGAGCATCGGCATAGGTGTGCCAAATGCTAAATTTTTAGCATTTGGCACACCAAACACTAAAATCCTTGCTTCATGAGATGTGCCAAATGCCAAAAAAAATAGCACGGTGCCACAGTGAAGTTCTACAAATAGCACGGTAAGGAAAAATGTGCAATAGTTTTTGGACATTATTTTATTTAACTTTCTCTCTCTTTCTATAATAAAATATCTTACCTTCCCTCTCATTCTCTGCTCTTCCTCTTCTCTCTGTCTCTCTTCAACAGAAGGATTGCTCTCTCTCAACCAATTTCCTCTCAAAAATTCCCTCAACAAAACAACACCGCTTTCTCTTTCTCCCTCTTTTCTAGCTTTCTCAACCAAATTCTCTCTCTATCTTGTCACTCACAGTGGTGGGTCTGTAATTTTTCAATGGTTTTTTTTTTTTTTTTTGATAGGTAATAAGAATAATATTTTTCAATGGGTTTATGGATTAGGGCATTTTGGTTTTGGGTTATGGTGGTTGTTGTGGGTTGCATTCGGTGGAGTTAAGATTGGAGGTTGTTGGTTTTTGCATTGCCAGTGGTTGTTGGGTCGATTGGAGAGAGATAGAGTGGTGGTGTTTGGTTGTGGGTCATGGGCGGTGAAATTGGGTTGATGGGCAGTGGTGCTCGGTTGATTGGGTTGTGGGCAGTGCTCGATGGTGCAGAGTTGATTAGGTTGTGTGGTGGTGCTGAGTCGGTTTGATTTGGGTTTTGAGAAGAAGAAAAAGTTGAATTGGGGTAGGAAGAGAGAGAGGTGAATGAATCCAAAATGGATGTTTATAATATTTTAATAAGTTGGTAATATTATATTAAGGTATTGAATTTTAAAATAGAAGATGTGATGTAGGGTGATTGTAAAATGGTGTGTTAAAATAGATAAAGTAGGTTTTTGTGTGTTATAATGGCATTTGGATTGGCACAGTTGATGCTAGTGCTCTTAGTGACTAAATATGTATATGTATATAAATGTGTGCATGAGGACATCAACTTAGAAAAGTTAGTGAGAACCTCCACTTTTAGAATCAGTTTGACTAACAAGATCATGGAAGGCTGATTGTTTGAAGTTTAACAATAAAAGGCCATGTAAGATTGAGTAACTCTAGAAATCTGTATATTTTCTATTTAAAATATAAATAAATAAAAGAATTGGATATAAATTGGACATTTCTAAAAGTATATGCAACATATTTGCAACATTAAGTCGATTAAACTGTATGATTGGATGTGTGCTTGTCATAGTGATTTTTCATCCACTTCTTTTTCTTTTCTTGATTGCTTAAATTCTTACAATAAATTTCCATAAAAAGTGGTTGTTTCTATGGGGAAGAACCAAGGAGCATGCTCGGAAGGGTTGTGTGTTGATTTGTAATTTTTTAACAGACTTTCTTGTGCACTTCCTTTTTTTGATAAGTAATAATACTAAAAAGTGCAAAAGGTGTACAACTTTTTTTATTGGACAAAAGGTTGTAACCCTAGGATGCCAAAAGTATACAAAGGAACTTGTGCTCTTCTCCACACTAGGCTGTGTTTGTTTCAACTTCAAACTACTTCCGGAAATCAATTTCCGTAAAATGTGGGTGTTTGGCTGCTTAGGAAAATTGGGTCAACGGAAAAGAATTTCCCCTTTGACCGAAAATAAGCCCTCCCCTGGTGGAAATGCATTCACTTCTATTTTACCTTCAAATGGCATTTTCCGGAAAATTGAGAAACGGAGAGCACAACAACAACAACAACACACACCACAGGAGCCAGAACGCAAAGAAAAGAGAAACCAACGCAGTCCGATCCACCAAAAAAAAAAAGAGAACCCAGAAAAACGGACCGATCCACCAAAGAAAAAGAGAAACCCAGAACAAACGGACCGATCCACGCAGTCCGTTCACGAGCCTTCGACTTCGCCGGCGCCACGAACCGACGAACCCACGAACGCGCCATCGCACCTCGAGCTCCGATCGCCACCTGCCATCGCACCTCAAGCTCCTCTGAATTGGTTGGGCAAGAACTCATCTAGCATTTGGAATTTAGTTCCGTTGTGTTTGATGTGGTGTATTTTGAGGAAATGTAATCAGCGGACCTTTGAGGACTTTAGATAGATCCGATGACTAGCTACTTGCTCTTTTCACTAGTTCCCTTTTTGATTGATCTAGGGCTAGGGGACTCACATCTAGTGACTCTATCTCGTTGTTCCTTAGCTCTCTTTGTCTTTGTAATTAGTTTTTCCTTTCTGTTTCTGCTTTTCTTTTCTTTTTTGTAATTTCTGTTCTGCTTTGTGCTAGTTTGCATAAAGCAGTTTTTTGAATATACTTATTTCTTACTTATCAAAATATATACATATATATATATATATATATTTCCAGCCTTTTCCCACCAAAGCCTAATCAATACTTCCTCAAAATCCAACCAATCCAAGCACCACTAGACCAGACCCAAGAATTCTAAATCTAACTCGGCTTTGTTCCCCTTGGTCCACGTCACACCTTGGTCATCTATCCTTTATTTTCTTGTTCAATTTTATTATTGCATCATTCTGGTTTGTCCTACGTCAAATTTGGTATCAAACTAAAATCCGGTTACTTTGAAGCTTCGCCGCTGATTAAGATAGAACCATGAAAAAAAAAATTAGAACAAAAACAAACAAAACATGAACTGAAATAAAACAAAAGACTGAAAAAAAAATTGCCAAAACCACTGTAACCCATTCCTCACAAACCATCATTGTCATAACCCACCCAACATCACATCTTCAAAGAGAAGTCAACCCAACCCAAAAAAACCCACACCAAACCACACCCCCCCACCCCCAACCCAAAAATAAATAAAAAATACCTGCATCTAATAAATTCAAACCTCAGCTGCCGTCACAACAAAAATAGTGACTGTAGACTAGTGTTGCATATGCAATCACAGTGGTGAGAATGTGGAGCATATGTTTATTCAATTTTTGATTTCTATGGAGTTGTGAACTATTTTTCTTTGGTTTTGGGGCAAGATGGGTGATGCCAAGAATGGTGTTCAGTTTGCTTCACTTCGATGTTGGAGGAGAAACCAACTTCATTCCAGACTAGGGTATGGAATGTAGCTTTGCATTTAGCATTTTCTTTTTCTTTTTAGTAAGTTTTTTGTGTATTCTATGGAACATTTGGAAGGACAGAAATAGGAGAAATTTTTTGGGGCAAAAGCCTTGTATGGAGAGAATAAAATCTGCATTTTTCAGTCCTTTATTTCCTTGATGTCACTAGAAGAGAATGTAGATCCTCAAATGCTTCTGATATTTTAGATTCATTGTATTGTTGTATCTTTCGTGGGAGCAATTGAGTAAATTACCAGTATACTTGAACCACTATCATCGCTCGTGTATATCTATGTATATATACATATATTGGATGTACGACTGATGCAATTTTTTTCTATGAATGACTCATAATTTTTACTTAATACAACTATTCTAAATCATCAAAAAAGAAGTGTCTGACATCAGAAGATTTGTAAGTTATATAATTCATCAAGACTGCATTGGGACACCCAACAATTAGTCACTAAAGAGAAGTAGACAAGGATGTAAACATCAAATGCATCAACCATAGCCATGCCATATTATGAAGACTAATTTCTAACCTTGATCGGTTTAGCATCGGGTCGCTCATATAACTTTGGCTCAAATGGCCTCCCAGACTGCTTCTGCTGCCCCACTGTCACCGCTCCTAAAATGACATCAAAAGGCTATAAGAGTTCAACAACTTTAGAGTACCTTTAGTACTTAAAAGCTGTATAAACTGAAGCAAGTTGAATTGCTACTCCAATAATCAGAAGTTCAAAAGAGCACATTTCATGTCCAGTACCATGCCAACCCCCTCGATTCCCCGTAACTAAACCTAATCCCACCACCTTGAACTGACTCATTATCAACTTAGTTCAACAAACTGCTAATAAGCAAAATACACCATATTTTTTCCCCAATCAAAAAATGAATACCATTATCATGCTCTTCCAACAATGCTGGCAATTAAAGATGCAATCACAAAACAATAAACCAACAAAAACACGAACAGATTAACAAACTTTACCTATCGGAGCTCCAAATGCATCAGGCGGCAAGGAATCAAACTCCATCCCTAGAATGGGCCCATCCTCCCTCAGTGGCTCCCCCAACTGTGCCTCCACAAAAGCGATAGCCCGAAGCTCAGCTATCGTCTGCTGCGGCTCGTAGTACCTACTCATTACTGCCACATCACCTCCCATCCTTGCAACCGCAACCCCGGGCCGCCCAACAACTCGTCGTGATTCTGCTAACAGACTTGATGCTGAGCCCGAACCCGAACCTAGCTCATTCCCCACCTCTGCCACCACCATTTCCTCTCTGGCCGGAGAATCCTTCAGCTGCCGCTTCCCTGACGATGGACCTTTCCGGTCTTTCAACCTCCTATGACAGAACCACATCTGCAATTGCCGATCAGAAAGCCCTAATTTCGCCGAAAGCTCAGCTCGCAATGCCTCCGACGGGTACGCCTCCACTGAATCAAGCCCAAATTCCACTCAAATTAACAAAAATTCAAAAAATAAATAAATAAATAAATAAATAACCAGCTAAAATAAGCTCAGGAAAACAAACAAACCAGCATAGGTTTTTTCCAGAATCTCCAACTGCGAAGCGGTCTTCATTTTCCGCTTGGTCTTGTTCTCAACCTCAGGCGGCTTCTTCTTCTCTCCTTCAGAGCCAGTAGCAACCTCCATTGCCGAAGATCAAGCTCACCACCAAAAAAACCCTAGAAATCGAACCTCACCGAAGCTCAAAAACTAGGAAATTATATAATTTCCATAAAAACACATACAAAATATCTCTTCAACTCCGAGCTGAAAGAAAAAGGAAAAAAAATTTCCAGTTTCTCGCTCTAGAAACAGAGTTTTCTCTCTCTAAAACAAGGTACTGCTGCAAGTTCTGGGGTTTGACGGGAAAAGCGAATATAAATTCAACGAGTTCTTTAGTTTCTCTCTCTAAAAACCGTGAAGAGGGACAATTTCTCTCTCTAGAAACTAAGATCATCAAGAATCGAAGAGCGTGATTGAGATGTGCGGTGAGATTTGGGGAATAACAAAAAATAATAATAATACTACCACTAATAATAATAAATATAATAGTAGCAGAAGAAAATTTATAAGAGGATTGAGAAAAAAAGTTGAAAGAAGAAAATAATAATAATAAAAAGACGAAAAGAAAATGGGATTGGGGATTTTGATTAAATGAACAACAACAATTACTACTGCTACTACGAACAAACGAACGAACAGTCTTTCTCTCTCTAATCCCATGCATATTTTTGCTTTTTTCTTTTTTGGGTTTTTTTTTTTTATCGATTTTTAATTTTTTGTATCGTGTATCGTATCGTATCTGTATCGTAAGAGTACACAAACACTTAATAAAATTTATAAAAATTATAATATACATATATAAATGATATATTCATTATAATTTAAATATGTTCAACTAATGACTAATTTATTCATCACTATGTAATAATATTTAACAAACTAATTAAATAAATCAAACTAGTATGTGTTCATAACATACACATTAAATTACTTAAATTCAAAAGTGATAATATATTACAAATGACTCAAAAATAAAAATTTATTTTCATCATATTCATCAAATGCCTAATCAACCCCATCTAAGTTAACGCTATCATCATATTTATAATTTTGCAAATTTATTTCTTCATTAAAATTTTCTTCATCGTTATTCGTCATTAACATTTACTATCTCTTCTTGTTCTTCCATTTCTATAAATTTTTTTTGGCATTCTAGTTTCTTGGACTTATAACAATAAAATAAAATAAAAATAAAATTTTATAAAAATTTAAATATTAAAGTGAAAGGTAAGTGTGTACTGTGTAGTCAATTGTAGGGGAGGGGGGAAAAAAACTTATGAATATGTTATTTTAGTAAGCTAAATTAAGAAAACTAATAATTTTGTGTTAAAAACAAATCTAACAACTTGTTAGATTCAAATAAAAGTACAAATTTTAACAAAAAATCTCATTTTAAAGCATTTGTCTATGTATCGTACGATACGTACAATTTTACGATACGATACGATTCATACGATACACACACTGTATCGTACGATTCATGA
>NW_027069534.1:1284432-1476245 GCF_002906115.3 Quercus suber
TTTGTGAGTAATATTTATTTTTTTTAAAGAAAAAAAACTTATGAATATGTTATTTTAGTAAGCTAAATTAAGAAAACTAATAATTTTGTGTTAAAAACAAATCTAACAACTTGTTAGATTCAAATAAAAGTACAAATTTTAACAAAAAATCTCATTTTAAAGCATTTGTCTATGTATCGTACGATACGTATAATTTTACGATACGATACGATTCATATGATACACACACTGTATCGTACGATTCATGAGCACTTACGATACGCTGATACGATACAGAACTTTTTACACACGATTCGATACATATCGTACAATACGTATCGCGTATCGTACGATACTGACAACTATGGTTACAGTACTGTACAGGACAGTTATTCTCATTCCATCACTCATCTTTTACACGTGCAGGTACTGCACTTGGAGCTTGATTGAAAATTAAAACGATTTTACTAAAATAAATTGAAACTTCCTTTTTTTTTTTTTTTTTACAAAATTTATCTTCAAACAAATTTAGAGAGAAACTCTTCATATATCTTTATATTAAGTGTAAATTTTTTAAAATCTAATCATTAGATTGCATATTCTTATTATATCATTTATGCCTGCAAAATTTCAAGAAGATTAAAAATCAATTTCTATGTCATCAAACAAATGTTAAAATTTCAAATTTTTGTGATTTAAAATTGTGTATAAAAAATAATTGTATTGATCAACCAATAAATAACATTGTGGTGGGCCTTTCAGAGATTGTGGGTTAGGCTGCCTCTTGCCACACTACTGCCCAAAAGTTCTGGGTAGGAGAGTCAAGACCAGTCTAATTGCAACTCACCTCAAATCGGCTTGTGCGCAAACTAAAACCCCTTGTTGAATTTTTAGTCATATGCCCATGACAAATGAGACTATTACAAAAGAGTTATGGCAGGCAAATATGACAACAATAAAGGAAATATACTTGCTATTAGATAGAATAAGCAAAGGATTCTCGATCAAAATAAAGAAAAAGGATGGCACAACACCAAGAAATACATTATAAATGAAATGGCAAAGGCAAAAGATAAATAATAATGACACTTAATCAATAAAAGCAAAGAAGGAATGGTTAGTATGTCATGCTCAGTTGCATTACGGAACTAAAACTAAGGAGGGAACCACTACTTCAATGTGAATAACCTCACAGGAAGATTTTGTTGTAGAAATTACCCACTTTGAGAGAACGGGCCTAAATGACTAACGCCCCAAAAAATTCTTAATCCTTAACAGAGGGTAGGCTTTTAGAGGGAGAGAAGAGGTTAGCCTATTAGTACATGCCTACCATTCTATTCTCTCTCTATTTTTCTTCCTAACTTTCTCTTTCTTTTTTCTCCGTTTTGTTACTCTGCTTTTCCACTCTTTTCTTTCTAGTTCTTACTCGTGTGTTATAGTGGTGACTATTGTTGTTGTAATGTTTTAAATCTCTTGTTATGATTGTTGCTCTATTAATGATCCTACTGTGCACGACGGAGGCTCCTTATATATTGCTTGTCGTGAACTCAGTTTAAAACTTGAGGGACCAATTATGCTCGCTCCTTCAAACTTAAGGGACCAATTACGCACACATGATGAACTTCATGGACCAATATTGTAGTTTCGCCTAGAGTTTATATACATTTTCTTTAAAATGATAACTTCAAAATTTAAATTGTGAGAATTTGTTTTGTAATAAAGATAAGCTCCTTAATTTAATATATAAAAGGAGTTTGGATAAATATTTGGGGTCTACTGTTTTCAATTTATTTACAATTATGCCATTCAAAATATTTTATGTATTTTGAAAATACTCCTCTCATCCATTTTCAAAATTCTGTTATGAACAAGGAAAGTAATATATATAATTTTTTGAAAACTGTATTTAGAGAAATATCAATCGAACAATAGATTCAAGAACAAAAAACTATATTTAAATCCTCTTACCAAAAAAGCCCTAAATAACTCAACTAAATAGATGAATTAGTGTAACATTCTAAAATAAGTTATAAATAAAAAATCCATGAAAAATTGAACAAAGTTTCTCTCCAAACTAGTTTGGAGAGAAATTTTTCCAAAATTTTCATATATATTTTCTGTGTGAATTTTGAAAATCTAATTTTATGTTCCTTATATTTTTAACATGCATATCAAATTTTTGTTAAATTAGATGTTTGTTGATGCTTATTTTGGAAAAACCCAATAGCAAGAAGAAGCCCAACAATATGGCAGAAAAGAGTTAGTAAATTAAAAGCAAAATCATTAAGCTCGAATAGCAGGAATGATGGATCATAAGCCCATAAAATGATAAATGGGCCTCAAAGAAAGCAAGCGGGCTTAAGGGAGCCTAGAGAAAGAAATAGTAAACCTATAGGCAGTAGAAAAGTAAGAATGGGCCAAACAGACCCGAAGTAATGAAGTAAGTGAGTAAGGAGTTGATGGAAAGCTCATGAACATTAAGGTAAATGATATGGTAATTGTGCAAGGAAACCCAAAAGAGTTAGCAAAAACCCATGAAAATGTATAATTGGAATGGGCTGAGGATGCACAAGAAAAGAAAATGGGCTAAAAATGCTTAAGAAGGAAGAAATGGGCTGAGGAAGCCCGTAAACAATGGAATGGGTTAAGGAAACTAAATAGCATAAATGCAGACCCAAATAACAATGCTGGGTCCTGTAATCAAGTGAAAGAAAAACATGCAACAGGCCCAAAAGAGGCCTAGCACAGCACGGGTCAAATAACACCACAGTAGGAATAACAGAGTGGCGTGGTAGGAATGTTAGCAAGTTTACAGAAAGAGTAAAGAGTGGGCTAAAGAGAGAAAAACCTACAATCAAGCAAGGCCCAACTCTTGAAGGAAGTAAGCCATAAAGAATGGAAGATCAGAAAGCAGTTCACGCTATAAGAGGTCAAGGATGAGCGGTAGAATGCACAAATGAGTCTCCAAACCATGGCAAACACATGAGCAGTAGACAAGTTTTGGACATACACGAAAGTGGAGCACATTCAAGGCCTAGACACCACCACCTTGTACCTAGCCAATATAGGAGTGGTGGGTCATGGGTAGAGGTAAGTAAGGGTATGGTCTAGCGATAGGGAGAAAGATGAGCCTATTTTGGAGTTCCCACACAAACTTTTTTGGGGGAAATGTCTTGTTAGGATGACATACCACTCAAAAGAGCAAACAGTGAGTTGGAACCACTAGGTGCATGCTACGAGGGATAATGAGAAAGGATGCCCACCTTGTTCCGGATGAGAATGCCACGATGAACAAGCAAACAAATATTTTTCTTTGTTTGGTAATGGGAGTGGCACGATAAGCACAGGTAAGTGGTGGTGGCTGGGCAGCTGACAAACCAGTGAGTGGTCTGAAAAGACACCCACACCTAGACAAAAGTGGTTAAATGGTGAAATGGTAAAAAACCAGTCACGACAAGCAATATATAAGGAGCCTNAAAAAAAAAAAAAAAAAAACAAGAATGCCCAGATGTTAGAAACAGAGTAAAAGAATCAAATATGGGTTAAAATTTGAGTTTTTGAATTGGGTTTTTTGTATGATCGAATACCCAATAGCCAAAAGGGAAATAATTTCGTGAAATTGAGTTCGGGGATTGAATTTACCTGATAAAGTTCGGAGTTTAGTTCTGAACCCTTCGAGACAGAGCAGGGACCAGAGATCCTGGATAGAACAAAAACAAAAACGTCATCGTTAATAAATAAATAAAAAGAAACAAAATTGACTAAGAGAGAGATAGAGAGATAGAGTCTCGAAGAATGAACCTCAATGAATGACATGGGAAGAGAGATGACTAGAATCTCGGATTTATGCTTTTTTTCAAAAAGAGCCTTTGGAGTGATCGGTGGGGATCGAAGACGAGTAGTGTGTTATTTATTTATTCTAATGCCTTTGTGGCGTATGGACGCTTTGTTCCAATTTGATTCTGCATACAGTTTTCTGTCGAAATTCGATGAGCTAATGTGGGAGAGAGAGAGACAGAGAGTGTCGACATATTTTTGGGTTTTTGACGAAAGGTTAGGGGCAACGGAGGAAGAAGAAGCCTTTTGTTGCAACTTTTTGTATGAGAATGAGCGCGATAGTGTCGACATTTGCGTGTGCCTAACATTCTCTCTCCTAATAAGTTATCAACAATCTTCCTGTTTGATTTGTTTACTTTTAGGCAAAACTATAATATTAGTCCCTAAAGTTCATTTTGTGTGCGTAATTAGTCCCTCAAGTTTAAAACGAGTATAATTGGTCCTTCAAGTTTTAAAACTGAGTTGTATTGGTCTTTTTACTAACTGTCGTTAGTAGTATTACTTACGTGGTTAACGGAACAATAACTTGACATTTTCTTTTTAATGACGTGGCATTTTTTAATTAAAAAAATTACAAATTGTTTGTTACTGATTGGGTCTTAGTATTATGTTGGTGCCAACTTGTTAAACCTTACAAGTAAGTTAAAAAAAAAAAAAAAAACTGCTTGCAAAGCTGCTCACATTTTTCATACAAGTTTTGAAAAATATTGGTTGACATTTACGGAGGCCTCAGCCTTTAGCGAGTGTCCCACCCTCGTGGCTTTTAAAACATATTTACTGGTTTAGTTTTTTTTTTTTTTTTTTTTTTTTTAATGTTTATTGAGATCCAATTTATGTGGCGTCTGTGTCTTCCTTTTACTTGATTTGATTTCCTTAATGAATTTTTCTTGTTGATGTATATGGAATGGCCCCTCTTCATGAACTGCGGTAATTAATCTGACATTTTAAACAAATTTCCAATGTCTAGGAAGTGAAGAGGATGGAAGTAAACTACCCGTATTATCATCCAATCCAGATGGCCTACCGTGTTGCTCAACAGCTTATATGTTTCAAGTACTCCAGCCAAGATGAGGATTCAATTCGACAAGCATTGCAGGATCTAAAAGAGCAATATATTGACGGAAGGATCTAGAGTTTGGTGTAAAGTAGAATTCTGTATTTTGGCACCTACTTGGTACTGAAAGAACTATGTAACAGGTTTGCTATCTGGATCGGAGATGTATCGCCAAACTTTTGTAGAATAATCATTACGTCTGTGTTAACAGAAAGCCAGAATGTGCAGGTTCAAGTTGTAATTAAAAAAATTTGTAATTTTTTTTAATGATGCGGCTAGGGTTTGGGTTTCTCCACTCTCTCCCCTTCTCTCTCTTGTTTGGTACTAGGTTGTGAATCAAATTGTTTATTACTTTTTTTTTTTATGGGGAGATTATTTCTTACGTGTAAATTTATTTTGTAATATTTTTAATTAAAAAATACCATATCATTACAAAAAATGCTCAAGTCATTGTTCCGTTAACCACGTAAGTAACACCACTAACGACAGTTAGTAAAAAGACTAATACAACTCAGTTTTAAAACTTAAAGGACCAATTGTGCTCACTTCAAACTTGAGGGACCAATTACACACACAGAGTGAACTTGAGGGACCAATATTGTATTTTCGCCTTACTTTTATATATTAGCTTTTTTTTCCATTTTGAAAATTACTAATAATTTCTAGTAATTTTTTCTTAATATAGGACCAAAAAATTTAAAAATAAACTTATTTTAAAATAATTGAAAGTTAAATTATTTAAAATAAAATTACAATAAAAAATTATGCGAAATTCGCAAATAATACTAAAATAAGCAATAAAAATCAACTTATAATTCAATTACAAACACTACAATACTACAACTACATGTTTTGGATGGTACATTGTTTCAAAATGACTTTATTTTAGACTTTTAGTTTGGAAAGTCCTAAAATGAATTTGTCTTTTTAAAGTTAGTAAATGAATTTCCTAACTTTTTATTTTACTTTATTAAAAAATTCATTATTCATCTTTTACTAAAGTTTATATTAAGAAAATTAACGTAAAATATAATTATAATAATAATAATAATAATAATAATTGTGGGAGACCGAGGAAAGTAAACTCTGAGAACTGCGCCTATCCGAGGAGAACAAGAGAGCCAAAGGACAATTGAAATCCCTTAAAAGCCCAAGGACAAGGGAAGGGATAGCAACGGGAGGCTTGCAAGGGTGGCGGGAGGAAGTTTCCTGAAGAAGACACTGTACACACAATTTTCGTAAAAGATAAATCACACGATCACGAAATAGTGTAACAAATAATCAATTTGTATTTGATTTGTATATATGTGAGTGCAATCCTTTGTATGAACCTTTACAATGAAAGAGTAAAATAAATTCCTCTGATTCGATCTCCAAGAAACGTTACGATCTGAAGGGGCTATGAAGCTTGATCTTGAATCGTGCTTTGATGTCTCCTAGTTGAATGAACAGTTGAATGTGCTTGATTTGATGCGAGGGCCATTGGCTTGATCTCGAGCTAGGTTAAAGGAGAATCCCCACTTTGGTTTGAAGAAGTAGGAATAGGCCTTGATGAACAATGAAATTCTTGTGAACTTTAGAGATGACTCTCTATTTTGGCAGAGTGTCGGTAGTGTTTTCTCTCTAAGTGTTCTGTTCCCTTTCTCATATGAAAAGCCTCTATTTATAGGCAACTCAATCGAATTTAATTTTGAATTTTCTCTCAGTATTTATTGAGAGTTAATTATGAATTTAATTTGGTCTTTCATTTAATAAGAACTTTCCACATAAGTCTTTTCTTCTGACATTGCCATATGTCTTTCTTATTTGATGTTGCCACGTGACTTGATTTCATTTGTTGATTGTCCACCTCATCAATTTGAGATTAATTTGATCACAAATATTTTATTATAAACAATCGGACAGTTGTGAATACATCATAAAATTTTGATGTCTACAGACATCTCTCACCTTCGCATTCAATACTCTGCACCAACCTAACCAGTTGAATTAATAATGAAATGACCTCTGAACAGTAACTTTACAACTAATAACTCCCTCTACCACCTCCAAAAGGGTCTTGATAGGACAAGTATCCTATGGAATCTCCTAAGATGTACAGGTGGAGGGTTAGGATGAAAGGGAAGGAGCTATATAAGGAAGGAAACCCTCCAGAAAAATGAGATGAAGATTCTCTAAGAAAAAAGGAACTAGTGAGAAAGCAAAGAAATACCCAGTGTAGCAATATCATCCTAATTTATCAATATAAGATCCATCCTCGGAATTACCCAAGGAAGTATTTTTTTGGAATCCTTGTTTCATTTCCTTCTATTTCTCACTTAAGCTCTATTAGCTTTAGACTTGGAACAATTTCAGTGTTGCACTAGTTTAGAATCCCACTCTATTAAAAATTCATTGTTTGGGCTTAGTTTTGAAGATCCAAACAACACTATTCTAAGTGGGCTTGGGCCTTTACATTTCTAGCTCTTACAATAATAATAATAATAATAATATAGTTATGGAAACTTATAAATTTTTAGGTAAAAGGCAATGTACTGAATGACTTTTTTTTTTTCTTAAGAGGTTAACAAAGTGAGTATTTGATTTCAATATAAGTGAGTCTTTTGTAGAGCAGTGTATAAGTAAACCCAAAAAAAAAAAAAAAAAAAAAAAAACAGCTTATATGTTTCAAGTACTCCAGCCAAGATGAGGATTCAATTCGACAAGAATTGCAGGATCTAAAAGAGCAATATATTGACGGAAGGATCTAGAGTTTGGTGTAAAGTAGAATTTGGCACCTACTTGGTACTGAAAGAACTATGTAACAGGTTTGCTATCTGGATCGGAGATGTATCGCCAAACTTTTGTAGAATAATCATTACGTCTGTGTTAACAGAAAGCCAGAATGTGCAGGTTCAAGTTGTAATTAAAAAAATTTGTAATTTTTTTTAATGATGCGGCTAGGGTTTGGGTTTCTCCACCCTCTCCCCTTCTCTCTCTTGTTTGGTACTAGGTTGTGAATCAAATTGTTTATTACTTTTTTTTATGGGGAGATTATTTCTTACATGTAAATTTATTTTGTAATATTTTTAATTAAAAAATGCCACATCATTAAAAAAAATGTCAAGTCATTATTCCGTTAGCCACGTAAGTAACACCACTAACGACAGTTAGTAAAAAGACTAATACAACTCAGTTTTAAAACTTGTCGTTAGTAAAAAGACTAATACAACTCAGTTTTAAAACTTAAAGGACCAATTGTGCTCACTTCAAACTTGAAGGACCAATTGCACACACAGAGTGAACTTGAGGGACCAATATTGTAGTTTCGCCTAAACTCTATTCCCTTATCATTTAAAAAAAAAAAAGTAATTTACAAACTTTACATGTTACTTTTTGTAAATTTTAAAAAAAAAAAAAAAAAATCTCAAAAGTGAGAGCTTAACGCGTATAATGTAAAAATTATTATCTAAAAACTAGTTTCAATTTCAATTTTTTGAAAATTGTTTTCATACTATTTTGAAAATAAAAACAAAAATCATCCTCATAAACAAACTCTTAATATCTTATGATTCTTTATTTATTATTTTTTTAAGGAAAAAAAATTTGATTATTATAACTATTCCCCTATGGAAATGTAAGTTGTGTTTGGATACTGGAATATAGATTTTGATTTTTGTTAATTGTTTTGGAATGCCTTCATTTCAAATCTATATATTTCATAATTCTTTAGTTTTGATCCATTTTATACATAAGAGGAATTGAAGTTGTAAATGTTTTTAAATCTATTGTTTCGATGCTTTGATAACCTATAAATTTGGATTGGAAATCATCTTTCTTTCAAATTGACCAAAATACTCTTAAAACCTCCAAAAAAAAATCTCATAAACCTTTAAAATTGTCAAAACTCACTCAAACCTTCTATATGGACAAAATTACACCCCAAAAATGTCCTAAGTGACAAAAAATACTTTTCAATATTTGAAATGACTAAAATACCCTCAAAAACTAAAAATTTTCCAAATATCTTTGGAACCTCAAAAATAATCAAATACTCTCAACACCTTTTTAAATGTTAAAAATTTAAATAAATAAAAAAATCCTAAATGACATAAATATCTCTAGAATTTTTTTTATAACCAAAATACCTTTAATACCTTAAAACATCCAAAATAATCAAAATATCCCTATAACATCCAATATTACTAACTAGAAAAATTTAGGTCCAATACCTTAGGTGTAATACATTAGTTCCCAATTGAATTTAACTCTCCATCTATTTTGAAGTAATATATTTTCAAGTGTTTGGTATGACAAGTAAAAATTTTCAAGCAAACCACAAAAACCGGTGATTCAGTCACCAGAGCCGTTGCTGCTGGAGGTCTAGTAACCAGACAGAAGTGTCTCTAGTTGTGGACACAACGGAAAGTGTCGAAGTAGTCACCTAGTTATATGGTCTTGGAACTATGAATATAGCATCTTTTCGAGAAAGGACCATTGATTTTACTAGTAGAGTACAGGTAGGAATGGCAACGGGTCGGGTTCGGACCAGGTTTTTTAATACCCGGACCCTGACCTGCGACCCGGACTTGACTCGATTATTAAATGGATTTTCTTTTCGAGGTCCAAACCCGCCCCATCGGGCCTCGTCGGGCCCCGTTGGGCCATGCTACTTCAAGGCCCATTCCGTGGCCCAATCAAAAAAAAGAATTTTGTTTGCCTAATACTAATTTTCTCAGCAACCAAACAGAGGAAAATGAACACAAGAAAATCCATATCTGAACATATTGGAAACCCACAAAACCCATTATTTTCTCAGTAACCAACAGATCGGAAACCCTTTTTTTTGGGGGGGAGATTGTCATTTTGCTGTTCTTAACTTCCACAAATATATTGAGCTAACAATAGTGGAATGAAAATGAGGGCAGAGAAAATATAAGCCTCTGTAAGTGTATTAGTAACACTGAATGAATTACAAAGAGTACTAGCTCATTATATAGAGCTGTACAATAAGGTTAGGCTTTTGACACCAAAACCGTTCTAACGAATCCTTAAAGTTTGGAATCAGTTACACTTAATTATGCCCATGATTCAAGGTGCTTTTAGTAGAAAATATCTCATTGAAAAAGCTTCAGATATCCAAGATGTGCAGAACGAAGAACAGGGAAGAAGATGAGCTGACTTGTACACGTGTGTTATCAAAATGGTGTCATCAAATTTAGTGAGTAAATGCCCTTTTACTTAAAACAAACCGCAGCCAGTCGAAGAAGTGTAGCGCGAACCACATCCCGAGCCAATCCTAGAAAACGAAGAAGAAGAACAACAACAAGTTCAGGATAATATGGCTATAGACGATTCTAAAGAAGACCCAGAGGAGAGTGGGCGGTGAGATTGAAAGTGAGTGAGAATGGGAGAGGAGAGTGGGTGGATTTTTTTTTTTTTTTTTTTTTTTTTAACTCAAACCCGATACTATTCTTTATCAAGCCAGGTAAAACCCGACTCATTAGGGTCAGGTCGGGCTGGGTATCCGCGGGTTGGGCTGCAATTGCCATCCCTAAGTATGGGTTTAGATTTTAGGTATGGTTTTGGGAAGGTGTTAGGCACCTAAAGCTGCCCAAGCCTAAGGTTGGCCTTCTCTCATTATGTCTTATATCTTAACCTTATTAAAATCATGTTCAATACTTGTATTCTAACTCTCACATACACACTAGCATACATCTAAGCATACAACATGGCATCATTCATCCCAAACCCTAACCATACATCTAATCATGCTCATCAAGCAAACCTAACATGCATCTATCATGGTAAACATCTCATGACAAAACCTAGCATAAATCTATCATGGCATCTCATCATAAACCCTAGCATACATCTATCATGGCATCTCATCAACCTAACATACATCTATCATGGCATCTCATCAACCTAGCATTCATCATGTCATCATCCAAGGCTTGTAAGCATTCATACATCATGTTAAGGCAACAACATAAACACAGCAACATTAAAAGATTATGTTGGAGCATCAAGAACATATTATCCAACAAAACATATTCATACGCATCATTAAACCATGTTGTCAAACAATGTGCATGTGCATATGAATGCATGACTTACCTTCACTTACTTTACCGCCTCAATGTATGAACATGTGAATGCGTGCTCAAGGTACTTACACAAGAAAGATAGAAAGAGAAAACCTTAATCTAACATGTTAGAAGCATACAACATCCACCTAACATTCATCTAGCATCATATCACATATCTCATTCAAGGCAGCAACATGTAAACATCAAAGGATAACATTGGGAACATGAAGATCGCCAAACATATTCATGCTCATCATCAAAACATGTTATCAAACAAACATGCATGCGCACATGAATGCATGACTTACCCTTACTTACCTCCTTGCATCATAGCACCTATGGCATCACTGAATGGGCATGTGAATGAATGTAAATGGCATTAAGACAAGAAAGGAAGAGAAAACCCTAATTTAAACATGTAAACAAACAACCAACATGTGAAAGGTAAACAAACAACAAACATGTGAAATAGAGGCTCAAGACCATAAATATGTGAAAAAGAATAAAAAACAAAAGCACATTATACGAGATAAAGAACAAAATAGAAGAGTTAGGGTTTCTAGACAGGATTATGTGTACACAAGAACAAGCCTGCTTACGTAGAAAGGATTATGTGTACGTGGAAACTAGCCTAGAAACTTTAACAATACAGCAAAACAGAGCAAAGCACAAAATGATAAATCTAACATCCTAACATGCTCAAAAATAAAAAGAAAGCATAAAACTAACTTGAACAAACATATATAAGCATAAACGAAACAAAGAAACAGATTAAAGAAAAGATTAATGGCAGAAATGGAAAAAGAAAAGTCTAAAAGAATACCTTATAAAAAAATTAAAAAAAAAAACCTTTCAAGCTTGATTTTGATCATTCCCATCTATTCAAAAATAAATAGAAAACATGATTAGTAATCTTAAACTCAAAGGATCAAGGCTAGAAAAGGCTACAATCAAATAAAATTGACTTGAGGATGTTTTGTGAAAAACTCCCTCTTTGATTTACTATTTCTAGTGAATCTTATGTTTTCCCTTTGGATTTTCTATCCCTTGGAAATGTACCATATAAGGTTTTACATAGTTGAAAAATAGGGATTTGGAACAGCTCCCAAACGATGTAAGATTCATTCCAAATCTTAGTCTTTAATGTAGAAAGTTTGTCTTTTTATGTCTTTAAAACCCTAACTGTGTACGCAGACTTGTGCCTGCGTATCAGGCATGTGGCCAGCGTATGCAAGTTTGTGCCTGCATACACAAATCAGGGGTTTTCTTTGGCTTTTATTTTCCAAAAATATATTTTTGTTCATTAAAAGTTATATTTTCCATTTTAACGCATTTCAAGTCAATTTAACATCTAATTAGGCCCTAAACCAACCTTGGACCTTCGAATTTGGGCATCATTGGAGAATGGGGGCTCGAGTCGTAAGTGGTACAAAATGCGGTTTCTACATTAGTGACCTAACTGCTAGTATCGATGGCCGAAATAATGACTTCAATTATCGAACTTTCGGCACCAGTCATCAGAAAGATGTCTCTGGTGAAGAACTAGTGGCTCTAGTGACTGGAACTCCAACACCAATTGTTAGAGCGGTAACTCTAGCCACCAGAACGTCGGCACCAGTCATCTAAACAACCACTATGGTGACAAGACTACTAGCACTATTCACTAGAGAGGCAGCTCTTGCCACTAGACTATGGACATTGGTTGCCCAACCTACCAAACCAATGACCTAGCCAGCAGATGGAATGAGGGGGAAGCCACTATGTATTTTTGTAAAATATTTTACCAAAATTTTAAAGGTAAAACGTTTTACAACTTTTATAAAGGATCTTACAGTCAATGGAAAATATTTTACAAGTTTGACCACATTTTACATGCAAAAACACACTTGAAAATGGGAAAACATTTTCCAAAAAAAATATTTTACTTCAAAACAAATGGAACATTACACATGACTGCATTGACTAATAAAAAACAAATAGGGTTATGCTTCAAGGACTATTAAATTCAATACATCTATGAGTTTAACTTTAAATAATGGTAAAAAAATTATAATTTACTGCATTTAAAAAAACTATACCTAAGTTTTACTCATGAATAAAATATCTCTAAAACCACTCAAATGATATAAATATCCTTCCAAAATCAAAATGACAAAAATAACTCGCGAAACCTACAAAATGACCAAGATATCCTTGAAACTTTGAAATTCACACCTAAACTTTTAAATTCCACACAAAAACAACTTACATGACCCTTAAAGCAATTCATAAATTATGAAACTGCACAAACCCAACAACAGCTAGAGTTTATTAGGGAATCAAATGTAAAAATGAAAAAATAAAAAGGAAGAAAAAGAGATTATAGAAATAGAGTGGGTGGATAAGTGAGGTAGAGTTTGCAACATGATAAAGTGTGTGTGTGTGTGTGTGTGTGTGTAGGCGAGAGGGTTAGGTTAGAAATATCTCAACCTGACATGCTACATTAGATGTCTAACCCATCCAATTTTACCCACCTCACTTAATGAACCCACACGAATTGGGTCAGGTTGAACGGGTTGGCGAGTTAAGCATTTTGCTTTTTTGCACAACCCTAATATTGGTCATTTTAGAGGTCTAACTATAGTTTTAATCATTTTGAAGTTTTCAAGGGGCAATTTGGGAGATATATTTCTTATTTTTTTTAAGTTTTAGAGATATGTTGGTCATTCTAAAGTTTCAGGAGTACTTTAGTTATTTTGAATTTTTGGTGGAGGTATTTTGATCATTTTAGGTTTTTTTAAGGGGGAGGGGGGAGTGTAATTTAGAGGTTTAGGGTTCTTAAGGTCATTTTGGAGCTTTCTAAATATATATTGGTCATTTTTTTTTTTTTGGAAATGCGACAGTTTGAACATTTTAGAGAATTGAAGTTATTGTAATCATTTGGGAGCTTTTATTTTTCTATTTTTTTATTTTTTTTGTTTTATTATTAATTGTTGCTATTGTTGTTGTAGGTTTATTTGCCCAAAATTCAAACATTTGACATTTAAAGTACTTAAACAAGCTATTACAATTTAAGGACCAAAATTCAATTCAACACAAGCCAAATCATACTATCCTAACACACCATTTATAATTTAAGTTTATGTATCAAAGAACATATTTTTTTTAATAAACAACATATGTTTATTTTTATAATCATGTTGATAACAATGTGTTTGTTGTCACAAATTCCAAATTCTTGGAGAATTATTAGAATAATTTTACACCTAAAAGTAGTGTTGTGTTAGCTAAAATGTCATAATCTATAATAAAACAATCATTTGATGAATTTAGGGGTGATAAGATTCTATCAGATACATCGCAAGATACTGCTAATGAGATAAGTAGTACACTGAAGCCTTTTCATAGTGGTAGAATTATCAATCAACTTTAAACCTTACACTTTTAGGAGAAACTTATGAAGTTATCCCAGAAGAACTTGAATCTGATCCTTATACTTTTGCAATATAGACAACTTTGCCATACTATTTTCTTTGAAGAAACTAAAAGGTTATTTAACCAAGAAACAACATACATATTATTATATATAAAGACATTGAAATGAACGAAACTAGCAGAACCTATAAACTACAATAAATAAATAAAATGTCAACTATGCAAGATTCAGGATTGTTGGTTACAATTTAATGGAAGGATTTACTTTTAGAAGAGCAATTGCGCATGATCCAAACTACATCGATACAATTTAATGGAAGGATTCACTTGGAGAAAACAGAATCTCACAATGTTGAGGATATTTTTGCCATGTAATGTTGAACTAGTTGGGTTTAAAGATATAAATTAGTAGTTTTGTATCATACAATTTTTGTCCAAAGTATCAAAAGCCATTAATTATGTACCTACTAAATATATAAATATAATTAACCTAGACGATTTTAGAATATTCATATAAAGAAAACGAACTTAGGCATTTATAATATAAAAAACAAGTTTGCAAACCTTGTTTTCTTAGAATTTCAATACCCAAATAAGTTATTTTGATTTAAGAACTAAAATTCAAATACACATAACCTAAATCCTCCTATCCAAATGCATAATTAAAAATTATGATTTTTTGTTAATAGAACATATGTTTTTCTATAACATGTCATTAATATATATAAAGTAGGTTTACTAGCCTATGTTTATGTCTTTACTAGCCTATCCAAAAATGAGATTATATTTCAATTTACTGCCCCAAGAACTCTCTGACAAAATAGTGTAGCAGAAATAAGGAATATGATTCTTTAAGATATGGTGATATCCATGTTAAGTTACTTAACTCTACCTATTTCATTTTTGGGATATGTGTGAGCGCATCATCTAGCACTACTCACGCATGGTTCATGCCCCCATGAGAAGTATGCTTTAGCTAAATATACCAAAGGCGGATATTTGGGAGTCTCCACCTTATTTAGGTTTAGGAACCAAATTGGGCACTTTTGGCCATTTACTTACATGCATAAGTCTACATATCAAATTATAGGTTCAGAGTTTGGGTACAACTTAGGAAGGTGTTAGGCGCTTAAGACCACCTGACTTGAGGGCCAACCTCCATTATGTATTGATAGGCCCTGTTTAAATAAAAAAAGTTATTAAAAGAGTCGTAATCCTAAACCTAAACATACGTCATGCACTTACAAAAAAGAAAACAATCAACATGTTAAAAATTGCAACACAACATATAAGGAAACACATTACAACAAATCAAACAGATTATTATAAAGAGGAAAAGATAGCATCAAATCAAAAATGTAAGGAAAGACTACAAAATAAACTTAACATGGCAAAAAGACTAAAACAAACATGGAAAACAATATATTAATTAATTAACCTAAAATAGATTCAAATAGATCACAAAACATATGGAAAATGAATAATTAAAACAAAACATAACTTTCTGCCCAAATTTGGGTTTGGGGTACGTATGCATGCTCAACCAAGCATATGCATGGTCGAAATCATGTGTGCGCATACTCAAGATGTATATGCATCCTTTAGCACAGAATCTGAAAAATCACATTTTTATTTAATCAAATATATGCACAAATTTAAATCAAAGAGAAAAATAAAGGAAACACTGAAAATAAATAAACAACTACATCATGGTTAGATTAATATCATTAAATAAAAATAATAACAATTAAACAAAGAAGATGCGAATAATTAATAGAAAATAATTACAAAAGAACAACATAATAACAAAAATAAAGTAAATAGAAAAGTAACGGGATTGTGAAACTGATGTGCAAATCAAAGAAGCAATACTTAAAACAAATTTAGGAGTAACTTGCAGTGGAAAGATGCTCAAGAAACACCAAAAGGAGAAGTTTTTGTTACTTACCTCCACCTTCTATACATAGCAAAGAAGTGTATCACAAAGAAATTTAGCACGTGGTAATGAGATTACTAACCTATGTTTATATCTTTACTAGACTATTTTTTGTAAATGAAATTATATTCCAATTGAATGCACCAAGGACTCCTTAGCAAAATAGTGTGACATAAAGAAATAAAGAATAAATAGGACTCTTTAAGATATGATGAGATCCATGTTAAGCTACTCAACTCTACCCGTTTCATTATGGGGATATGCCTTAAGTATTGCAATGTATCTTCTAAATTTAGTATCATTTGCCTCATATTAAGTTGTGGTTTAGGCATAAGCCTCATATGAGATACCTTCACATTTGAGGTTGTCCAGCACACATATTGAAAGGAAAGTTTGACAAGTTGGAACCAAAGACAAAAGTATATTTGTTTGTAGGGTATTTGCAAGAAACTAAGTATGATTCATTCTATAATCTTGTTAATAACAAATTGTTTGTATGCACAAAAGCTAAAATCTTGAGGAATGATTTTATGAATAATTTTACACCTAAAAGTAGAGTTGTGCTAGTTGAAATGTCATAACCTATAATTGAACAACTATTTGATGAATTTAAGGATAATGTGGTTGTATTAGATACACCATATGGCACCATTCATAAGATGACTAGTACACCGGAGCCTTATTGTAGTGGGAAGATTATCAAGCTACCTGTAAGATTCACACTTTTGGGAGAAACTTATGAGGTTATCCCAGAAGTACCTAAATCTGATCTTTATACTTATGAAAAGGCAATGAATGATGTGTGAGAGACCAGGATTTGGTTGGGCTCTTAAAAAAGTGTATTTGTTACCTCTTTAGGTTTAATTTTGGAGTTGCCACTTTTTTTTTTTATTTACAAAAAAATACGAAAAATGAATTAAATCTTAATTTTATTGAATGTATCAAATTTACAATTAGTAGAGAATTTACATTGCTTTGGTGCTAGTTACAATCTAAGTAAAAAGATACAAAGTTTTGGTCTTAAATACAATCTACCAAAGAAAACAATAAAACACTAATCTTGAACTAAAAATCTTAGGTTCGAGGCTAGGTCATAGAATGGGAAGGTGCTAGCTTGCTAGGCACCCACTTTGCCTGAACAGAGTTCGGTCTTCTAGACTATGAATGACCATTTATATACCCGCAATCAATGACATATGATACAGACAACTATGAGATGCAACATGCAATTTGTTAGTTTCCCTAGATCTATGATTAAATTTTATTTAGAAATCTTAGATCTACATCTTACTCCATGCAAAAGATTTAAATTTTCTATAAATTATTAGATCTATTTTATTATGAATGAAAAGATGACTTTTTTAAAAAAAATTAAATACTTTTTGTTCAAATATGATCTTTTAATACAAAAGAATGATTTTTTTTTTTTTTTACAAAAATAATCAAATCTAATGTTTAATGTGAAAAACAATATTTTAAATGAAAAATATTCATATCTGATATTTATTATCAAGAAAACTATGCTTTGAGTGAAAAATAATCAAATCTGGAATTTATTACGGGAAAAAAAAAATTGATGACAAAGTACAAATCTAGCTTTTAATTTGAAAAACAATGATTTTTTAATGAACAATCTAGATCTAGTTTTTAATGTAAAAAATAATGAGAAAATACAAATATGGTTTTTAATGTATAAAACAATGAGTTTTTAATGAGAAAAATAGAAATTTGATCTTTTATCTGTAAAACAATGAGTTTTTAATTAAATATTTGTAAATCTAAAACCTTTAATTACAAATAATCATAGATCTAAGATTAACATTTATGAACAACCCTAGATCTACACATTTAAGCATGTGAATCAATAAAACATCATATTCTAATTATGGGAATCATAATATAAAGAAGAAAATAATGCAAAAGACTTATATCTACATATTATTAAGAAATTTCAAAATCAAACATGCATGTTACACAAGGATCTCTTTAGAAATTGGAGAGAAAGGATCTCTCTAATCTCTAAAAAGGAAGCGATAATAATAGAGACAAGTTTGAAGAGAACTTTCTATAGAAATTCTAGTCTAGTAAAGATCAAAATAACGATATAGCTTTAAAAGTCTATCTAACATTAAAGGGGTTAAGGGTACTGAATGATGGATGTTTCCCTCTTTTTATAGAGGTGTTAATTTCTTAGAAAATAAGTTAGATCTGACTTAAAAGTCAGGGGACACGAAATAATGTAGGGTTTATCTCTAAAAAAAAAGTGGATTTAGATGAGTTTTATTTCCTGCACGTATTGGACTCGTTTCAGCATTTTTCTAAGTTTGGACATGTTCTAAAATTATTTTCATGATAAACTTCATTCCACATTGACAATTAGGCATTTAAAATAATTATTTTTAGAATAATTACTCAAAAAATGTGATTATCTATCCAAGTCTAATGTTTATCAGCTTTCTTATTTTATTCCCATGCAACAAATCACACTTTCAGAAAAATATTTAACCAATCACAAAAATTCACTTAATTAATTTTAATTATCAACTAATCAAAATTAATTTCAATTAATAACATGTGACATGTTTCACCCAAATGAATGTATGTAGGCAATTAAAAATTGATCTTGCAATATCTTTTGATCTGACCGTCCGATGAGGAAATCGAATGTATCGTTGTGATTGTTGAAACATCAAGATCATTTTTATGATATTTGATGAATGATTTGGTGACTAAAATGACACCATGATTTTTTTGGGTACATAAAATGACCATTTTGCCCTCTCCTAAGATTAAATTATTAGTGCGAAATAAAGTGTACACTATAAAAAGCTAAGCTAGATTTTATGTATTCTGATAAATTCTGGAAACTTGTAGAGGCGTCTAATAAGATAAAACATTTTGGATGAAAATAGGCCTAAAAAGAAAGAAAAGGGTAGATGGAAAGGCTGAAATCTTTGAGGCAAAACTAGTGGCAAAAAGGTTTACTTAGAAATAAGAGATTGATTACGAGGAGACTTTTTCGTCAATAGCCATAATTGTGTCTATCATAATTTTCTTATCCATTGCTGCTCATTTGAATTATGAGATTTGGCACATGGATGTCAAGACTGCTTTTTCTTAATGACTATATAGAGGAGGAATTTGTATGAAACAACTAGATGGAATTGTAACAAAAAAACCAAAGAGTGTATGGTATGCAAGTTGCATATGTCTATTTATGGACTAAAGCAAGCATCTAGATCATGAAACATCAAATTTGATCCAACAATCAAATCATTTGGTTTTGAACAAAATCTTGATAAATCACATGTGTACAAGAGACATCAAGATAAAGTGGTAACTTTCCTAGTGCTTTATGCGGATAACATTTTACTCATTGGGAATGATGTAGGGTAATGTCATGTGTTAAAGGTTTGGTTGTCAAACTAATTTGATATGAAGGACTTAGGTGAAAAAAGCTATATCCTAGTGATCAAGCTTTGGCGAGATAGAAAGAATAGGATGTTAGACTTAACCCAAGCTGCATATAGATAAGATTCTAGCCAGGTTTAGCATGCAAAACTCCAATAAAGGTTTACTCCCTTTCAAGTATGGAGTTTATTTGTCTAATGACCAATGTCCTAAAACTATTGAAGAGAAAGGATGATGAAGATGGTTAAATATGATTTTGTAGTGAGAATTCTCATGTATTCCACATTATGTGCTAGGCCAAATATATGTTGTGCAGTTGGCATGTCAACAAATATCAATTAAGATCAAAACATTAGAAGGCTATAAAGCATATATATCCTTAAGTATCTTAGGAGAATGAATGATTATATGCTTGTCTACAATAGCGAGGGTTTGATAGCTACTAGTTATATGGATTCTAATTTCCAGTCTGATATTGATTTCAAAAAGTCCACTTCAGGATATGTGGTTGCCTTGGGCGGTGTCGGGGGCGAAGAAGTTCTCCTTCCGACAAATAAGATTTATAATGGGTTGGAGGTCTAAACTGAAACTCAACGATGAGATTGATGCACGACCCAAAGGTTATCGGTGAAGATCCAAGTAATTCACTATATTTTATGCCTTGGGCCTAGATTAGAGCTGACAAGAGTAGTCCATAAACAATCCCTTCAGCAGACACGTCAGCAGGATTAAAAAGCATACTATAAGAAATAGCCTAGCAGTAAAGTGTTTCTGCAGAAAATAGCCCAACGGTAAAGTGTTTCTACAGAAGATAACCCAGCCGTAAAATGTCACAACGGTAAAATAAGACAGAACAGAATAAAACCTCAGCAGTTAGCTACTTCACAAATTAAGGGAAATATCTATACTTTCAGACTCATCATCCATTAATTCTGGAGAAGAGTCTTCTAATACAACAATATGAGGGAAAAATTCTATAGTAACAGTTACATCATAACCATTAATAGTAAATGAATAAGTAAATATTATGGATTCCATAATAACAAATAATGGAGAAAACTTAGTGTGAGATGAAGGGAGAGAGAGAGATCTCAGCTAGCGCAGCAAGATCATTATGGTGCCAAGACATGCTAGTGAATATATAGTGAGTAATGAGTAAAGAGAGTCATTTGTGAGTAGTATGAGTAATGAGTGAATAGTATAAGTAATGGGTGAGAGTGTATAGTAAAGCTGATGGAGCTTTTTGCTGGGGTAAGTAAGTGTTTATGAGTAGAGTTATGAGAAGTATTTGTGAGCTAGGAGCTGGAGACCTCAGTTTCTAAGCTTAAGATTGAGAACTCAGTGACTTTTCAGAGCTTAGAGAATACTTTTTGCAGAGAGGTTAAGGAAAAATCTTGGTGTGTAGCTTAGTGAGTTCGTTGGTGTCCTTGAAGCATTAATGGAGAGTTCCATTTACATCAGGGTTTTTAGGGGGTAATTAGCAAATAATCTTTACTAAATCTTTCTCTATTTTCAGAAAATCCTTAGAGAATCATTCTTAGGATTTTTAGCAAAAAGTAGTAAGCTTAACTTTTAGAAGGTTCTTACTGTTTTTGGTAGTAACAACTGGGTTTCTGGCTTAGCATTGAATGCTGATTAGCCTTGGCTAATGGGATTAGAGCATGCTTTAGGTTAATGATCTTGGTTATGCTGCAACTAGAATCAGAGCTCCCTAGGGCAGGTTGTGTCACCCTAAGCCAAGTGTCAACCTTGGAGCCCTTGCTGGGAACTCTGCTGGGATCCCCTTGGTGCCCTCCAAACCACATTTCCCTAAGTTTCCCCATTTGGGGTTCATGTGCTTAATTCATGAACCAGAGAATGCACATTTTTAGTATGAAAATGAGCTAATTTTATGTCATTTCAAGAGCTTCACTAGCCTGGTCATGGCAGCTTTGGGTTCTTGACTGAATGAGTTGAAGGAGAAAGAAGTGATAGCTAGCTGAAGCTTTCCCAGTTTTCTGTCACATCACTTCCAACTTTATGTCACTGAGAAATTATGAGATTTTAGCTTGTGGAGAAAGGATTCATCCTCTAGTGGACACGTGTCTGTTTTCCAATCTGATTGGACAAGCTGGGACCTGATGGGAAGGGGTTCCAGTTGTTCAATTGTTGCTGAAATTTGGCTGACCAGTTCACGTGTTTTCCAATTGTTGAGATTTGTGTGTGGGCTGGCCTGACCCAACTAGGCTTTGTAGATAAGCTTGCTTGGGCTTGGTTAACCCTACAAAATGAGTAGTTTTGCCATGGGTGATATTTATGGATTTTGTAGTTAGTTGATTAAAGAATAGACATAGTTCCCATAAATTTTGTGAAAGCAATATTTTTTGAGGGATGAGTAATTTATATTTCCCATGAGTGAGAGATTTTAGCATATGTAAAATAGGTGAGAAAATAATACTTTGACTTTGTAAATATGTGCCAAAATAGCATTTGGGTTTTATGAAATGTTTGTAAAATTAATAATGGTGCCAAATATTAATGTTTGGGCTTTGAGCATAAAGTAATTGTTTTTGCCAAAATAACATTTTGGATTTTGGAAAATAAGTGCCAAATTAGCATTCGGGCTTTTGGAAAATAAGTGCCAAATAAGTATTTGGGCTTTGAGCATAAAGTAATTGTTTTTGCCAAAATAGCATTTTAGGCTTTGGAAAATAAGTGCCAAATTAGCATTTAGGCTTTTAGAAAATAAGTGCCAAATTAGTATTTGAGTTTTGTAAAAATAGTACCAAATTAGTATTTGGGCTTTGTAAAAATGGTTTTGAGATTTTGTAAAATATTGCCATGTAGCAACGGGCTTAGTAAATGGTGCCGTGTAGTAACAGGCTTTAAAGGTGCCGCATTGTAGTGGGCTTTAGAGGTGCCATGTAGCAACGGGCTTTAGAGGTGCCGTATAACAACGGGCTTAGTAAATGATATTGTTGGGCCTTTTTGGGCTTTGCCCACAAGGTAAATGAGCTTGGGATTTTTTTGTGGGGATAGCATAATTTTGTGGCTCAATTTTGGTAGTAACATGATGAGTATTTTTGTGAAAAATTCTAGTTTGGTAATATATGGGATATAATGGGTAATATTTGTGAGAAGGGCCAAGGTAATTTATAGGCTTGTGTATAGAGTATTTGTGAAGGGGTTAATAAAATCAAGGCCCGGAAATTTGTACCTCAACAGGCAGTGGAGCCATTAGTTGGAATATTGTAAGGCAATCTTGTATTGCTAACTCTACCTTGAAAGTTGAATTTGTTGTTGCTCGTGAAATTAAGGAAACTATTTGGCTTAAGAAATTCATTTACAATATTGGTGTTATGAGAATGGATCAAGTTCCAATCATGTTGTTTTGTAACAATAGTGGAGCGGTTATACATAGAGAGAAAGTATCATCTTATTCGAGACATAGTTGTTCATGAAGATGTGATGGTAGCAAAGATTGCTTCTGCAAATAATATGGCATATCCCTTTACCGTGACCTTGCCTTAGGAGACTTTTGAGTTACATCCAAAGGGTATAGAAATGAACAAAGTTTCTTTCTAAACTAGTTTGGAGAGAAACTCTTCAAACTTCTCATATCTTTTTTTTTTTTTAATGTGAATTTTGAAAATTTAACTATTGAATTTCATGTTTCTTATGTTTTTAACATGCATATCAAATTTCGTTCAAATTGAATGTTATTAACTATTTGATCAAAAAACTTATTTTTTTATACACAATTTTAGATCACAAAAACTTGAAATTTTAATATTTGTTTAATGACATAGTAATTGATCTTTAATTTTTTTGAAATTTTGTAAGCATGAAAGATATAATAAGAATATGCAATCTAACGATTAAATTACAATGACATTATCTAATAACTAATAGAAATTATTCTATTTTCCGAGATTACTATAACATGCATATTTAGACATTATCTTATAGTTCATAAGGTTCATTGCAGGTGATTTAGGCATGGAGATATGATTTGCATGCAGAAGATCTAAATCGTAAGTTCTTTGTAAATTCAAATATCCTAATTCATTCTTAGTGATGAAATTAGGCTTTTTATTTGTAAAGATTATAACATCTCAACTAAGACGATTTATCTTGGTCATGGAATGGACCGCCCAACTCATCCTTTGGGCCATATCCTCTCAGTTGCATGTGGCATTCTCAATGACTTCCTCAATGCTCAAGCTGCCACGCCCGTTGTAGATTAGATTCCCATCTCGCATCAATGGTGCCCACCTGACCATCCTCGGTTCAAAGCAAATTTCGACGGTGTTGTTTTCAATAGCATCAACGCGGCTGGAATTGGAGTAGTTGTCCGAGATTTTAGAAGTGATGTTGTTGGTGCTCTCTGATTATATATATATTGCAGGTAAGGATTTGACTTTAATAATTTGATGTATATTGTAATTAATTTTTATGGACAACTAAAATAGTAATTATGATTATATATTAAAAAAAACTTAATCTTCCAATAGAGTCAGAAGCACGAAGTCAAATGCACTTACATTCCAACATTGACTACTCGATTTGGCTGATAACTCCATCAAAAGAACCAAGACGAGAATACGAGAAATAAAGTTTGTATATTGTGTTAGAAATTTTCTAAAATTTATAACAATTGAAATTCTATCTTTTTTTATTTTTTATTTTTTATTTTTAAGTTCATATATTGAATTATAAATTTTCTGAACTTTTATAACAACTGGAATTGTACCTGTTTAAAACTAAAAGTAAAAGATACCGATCATTATTTAATTTTAAACTACTTAAAGGGTGATTTGTAATTCTATCGTAACTTATTTTAATTAAAAGCCAATTTTCTCTTTAATATTTATAATGAAAGTTAAAATTTTATTAGTAAAAAAACTACTTTAAAGATTATCATGTTGTACCGAAGCTAAAAGTAAAATGTAGACTCTATAATTTGCATTTTCAAGTGAGAGCTTGATATTATATCTCTACTAGCACGAATTTTCGGCCACTTCATTCCACAAAAATATAAAAATAATTATAAGTTATTTTTTTAGTAAGAACATCAAAACTAAACAAATAACAGTATTTACATTGGGTATACTAAAATAGCCAAAAATGCTATTTTAGCACCCTTATAAATACGATAAAATTATCTACATCTAGTGAGTACATCCGGTGAGTTATAGCTAAAGTTTTTTAGCTTGTTGCTACAGTTTACTACTATCTTTAGTAATTACTATAACATCAAGCTAAACATTAAGAACTATTTTATTATTTTATTATTATTCTATTCTCATTATTTTTCACGCGGAAAGAAATATTAAATGTAAGGGTCATATTTATAAATTGGCATATTCTGAGATATAACGCACTTTATATGTATTTAAATCTTAATTTCTAGTGCATTCAAGCAGACCTTGAACAGTTTACTACTATCTTTAGCAATTACTATAACATCAAGCTAAACATTAAGAACTATTTTTTATTTTATTATTATTACCACTGGGCCTTGTAGCCTAGTGGTACCTTGTTCCGTTGTAACCGTTATCTCGGGGGTTCTATCCCCGCAATTACCAAGCAAAAAAAAAAAAAAAAAAAAAAACAGACCTTGAAGTTGTCAAACAAATAGTATTATTGAAGACACAAAAACACCCAAGGAACTACTTAAGAAAAGTTGAAACTTTAGATCCCGATACCTCATCGATAGCTGTTGATTTATCAAGATTTAATGAACCTTGGTATCTTCTTGACACCTCTTAATTAAATTAAATTTCAAGTTTAGTTTTCACCCCATGATGACAACGCTTCTTAGGAATTCGTGCACTAAGGTTTTAGAGCATATAAAAGAGCATACTTTATAAATGTCATTAGATGTACAAAAAAACATAGAGAGATACACACATAATAAGAGTTGCTATGATATTTTGTGCGCCTTAGGGTTTTGTGGCCAAGCTGCTTCTAGTCCATCCAAACGTGGATTGAAGAACTCTACAAACTACAACAATCAATAGGTTGCTATGGAGTTAGGCACATACTGAAATTTTTGCAAAAGAAAAGTTTTCTACAAGATCAAGTCTAATTAGAGATTAGAGTTGATACTGGAATAGGTCAGTAGGTTCTACTGTAGATAGATACTTTAGGATAGGCCAGTAGGGTAAGATTCCTTGTACTTCTAATTGTTTGTTCTTGATTAGTAGATTCTTTAGGAGTGGTGACCTAGATTTCACCTAGTGGGATTTTTGCTTGTGAAGGTTTTTCCTTGTCTTGATCAAATTACCATGTTAAACTTAATTTCATATGCACTCTATTTAGTTTTCGTGATTTGATTGTACCTTAATTTGATTTGTATGTAATATTAACTAATTAATTAACTTGGGTAATTAGATTAATTAATTGGGATAAATCTATAACCTAACAATAGAGAATAAAAAAAGAATATTTAAATTTGCAATTACCTATCTTGAAACCACAAATAAATCCTAAAGACATAAATTCTTTAGTGGGTGTTATACAATAACACAAACTCGTATAATAAGAAATATAAAACGTACAATTGAGACAAAAGAGAGTATATTCAATAAAAATATATAATTAATATTAAAGAAATTAAAAAGAATTGCTAAATTGTGACTTTGTTTGAAGGAAAACCTTGGACAACTCATCCTCTAATTTCAATATTTTGTTAACAAATCTGAATCTGCACAATGATTTTTGGGCCGGGAGGAATTTTTTTTTTTTTTAAATTTTTTTTATCACATCTTCAGCAGCATCCTAAAATGAAAAATATCATTCAAAATTTGATGACTTTGATATATTTATCATCAAAACAAAGCCCAAAAATAAAAGTTTAGTTTAGAACAGAATCTAACCAAAAAATTCTCTCCAGAAGGAATTAAAAAAAATTAAGAGCAGCTGGCCATAGGTTTATTGAGCAATGCAAACATAAAAAGAGTAATGAAATTGAACAACTCAAGCATGGGATGCTGTTTTAAAACTTCAGCAGGTGGAAAGCAAATTCAACTACAAAATTAAAGGATCAGTTTTTCTTATTTGGTATGGGTTTAAACTTTAAAATTTGTGTCTGTTTGGTTAGATTATTTTTTACCAACTTATTTTACTATTTAGCTTATTTTTGCTACTATTTATGGGTCTAATTGCACTTTTTGGTACTATTCATAGGTCCAATTGTACTTTTTGATATTATTCATGAGTCTCACTGTATTATTTCAACTAATATTTATCTTTAACTACAATACTTTTAGTAAAAAAAATTTAATTTCAATAATATAAGCGAATATCAGACAGACTCTTTATATTTTAAAATGAAATTGTGCAATTTTTGGTGTGTATAATTGTTTTTGTTTTTGTTTTTGTTTTTATTTTTTAAGAAAAACCACGCGCCTCAGTGGGATTATGACTAGCGTGTGCCGTGTCACGTGTTCAGTATCTATCTATATTGGGGCCCACTGTCAGTTATAGTATAAAAAATTTTGTACAAATTCTACAAAAATTGAGTACCGGGCCCACTTTGTGGTTCTTTCTTGCTACTTTGCTGAATCTTTTTCTCTATTACTTATTTTATCAAAAGTGGTCGAGTTGGGTTGAATAATTAATAATTTTTTGTTTTCTTTTTAGTAAACAAAATTAATAAGTTCGGAGAATTGGGGGGTCAGACTTCTTGAAAAGTTCCTTAATTAATTTATGTCATGTTCTTAAAATATTGACCAAGACTTTTTGGGGCACTTAAGAAGTAAGAACCAAAAAGAAAAAGAAAAAGAAAAAAAAAAGCTTTGATTTAGAGGAACTTACCAAGTAATTTCTAAACTAAACCTTGTTTCATACGAACTAATCCGAATTTGGACCATCCATGTCATAGCCTGAGATCATGAGATGAGGGGTTTGAAAGATGGTCTCACATTGGAGTCATGAATTTCTTGTAAATTCGTTGGGGTTATTTAGGGCTTGTTTGGTTTTGCATCTCAAATTCACATTTTTACATTTTAAATAACATTATACACTTTTTCACATACTTTTTTACTCACATATATTTTAAAAAATTACAAACAACATTACTCAAATAGATTTTATATTCTCAAATTTTAGAAATTTAATTTTATACTTTGAAATTTGATTCTGTTAGCAATTTATCCCATAGTTAATTTATGTTGTTAAATAACACATCATCGTGCTAAGGTGATTGGTTAGAATAAAGATAACATAGTTATTTAATTTTATTTTGGTTGGATAATTGGCATGGGAGACAAAGTTGTATAAAAGATTTGCTCATAGATATGATGGAGCTAGCAATCTCAGAAGTCAGTGCTATATAATAAGCGATTTTGAAGAATGATGGTAGTATTGGGGTCCAACAAGGTCTTAAATATTGTGGTATTTGTCACAATTCAAGAAGGCCTTTTTCTCCTCCGTAATGGCGGGATAAAACAAGGCTCTTAGCTACTCCCCCATTCTAGACCTCTACCACCGCCTGTGTATTTTGGTGTAAAGTGCAAACTAGGCCCATCATTGGAAATGGGTCATTGTAACTTGCAAGTTTGAATTATAAAGTGCAGGCCTTTCAAGCCTTTAATGCAGCAAGGCCCATCCTAGACTCACTAGATTGCATGCCTCCCCTGCTCAAGAAAGTATACCAAGCATTCTCTATATGTAGCCCCCCTCTCATAATAGGTGGGCCTCACTATGGAAACGGTAAACTGTGAATTTGTGAGCCGCGGATTGTCGCTTTTATATGAACTTCTCACCTTTTTTTATCACTCACAACAATTACTTCAATAGATTGTGACAAAAGTTATGCCAAAGTTATGTTCCTAGATTTTCTATTTCGGATTTGAATGTCAGTGTCACTAACCGCGACGTATAATTACATGCATCATTCTTTTACATTTCTCTCTCACTTTCCAATTTATTCAATAGGTTGGCTTATTATTATTAGGATAAAACATACCTACAGATGATTAGGTGCTGTATTTTAATTTTTCAATTTAAATTTAACTACGTGGCAATTGTAGTGCAAACAATCTATTCTTTCCTTAGGATAATTGGATTCAACCAAGTGACTTATTGGGCAAATACAACAACATAGTTAAGTTTAATTGAAAAACCTAAAATAAAACACTTAAAAAGAACTTTAAGGAAAAATTTTCATTATTATTATTGTTGTTGTTTCTTACCAAACCAAAGTTACAAGTTTCTTATTTAAAAAAAAAAAAAAAAAATTTATCTCACATTCTCATTTGAAAGACTTTTGGTTGTTCCTATTATTGTCTTCCTTTATTATGCTTCTTATTCCAAAGACTACATATGTTTAAATTTGTCAACTTCCGGAATTTACATTTCAGGTCATGTAGTTTATGTTTGATGAAAATTCATTTCCATTTTTGATTGATTAGCTTTCACTTCCTTCCTCTATCTCTACCATTTTCTCCTTCGTGGCATCCTCTTCTTTTTCTTCATCCTTGTTCATTATTACCCTCTATATCTTAAGTCATGTTCCATCTACAATGCCACAACCTGTTCTCCCCCTTCTTCTTCTTCTTCACCTGATCCCATTGCACCTCGCTCTACTCTTCCATAGCGTTTCATGCTTTTCAAAGACAATGCATTTGGTCCCTTGTGCCTCCTTTGCCTCATAAAAAATTGTTGGTTGTAAAGGGATTTATAAACTAAAACAGAACCTCTATGGAAGCATTGCTCAATTCAAAGCTTGATTGGTAATCAAAGGGTTTCATTAGAAATAGGGATTGATTTTGATGAATCCTTTTAACTTGATGGATAAGCCAGTTATACTTTGTTTTTTGCTATCTCTAGTTGTTCATTTCAAAGTCTCTTCACCAGCTCAATGTTAGTAATACCTTCTTACATGCAATCCTCCGTGAAGAGGTTTACAGGTCTCAGCATCAAGGATTTACGGATCTTTAGCAGCTTGTGGTTTGAATGTTTCGCGTCCCATTTATTTTATCTTGCTTTGTGACTTCATTTGCAAACTCCTTTCTCTGTATCTATTGCGACATGGTTCTTCAGTTGCAATTGCCTTTCTACTTTTATACATTGATGATATCACTATTATTGGCAATGATTCTACCTTCATCACCTATCTTTTTTAACAGCTCAATTTGTTTTTTGAACTCAAGAACCTTGGTTCTCTTCATTACTTCCTTGGACAGTTGGACGGAACAAATTCATTATACTTCTTTCGTGTTATTTTTTAATCAACTCAATATGCCACTGATTTGGTTAAACCTTGTAAGATCTCATATTGTCCTTCCACTTGCCTTAGTTTTCATGCTGGATTGCTGGGACTCCTTTGCCTGATCTTAGTTCTTACCAAAGTCTTTTAGGGGCTTTACAGCACCTTACTTTCAACATACCGATATTACATTTGTTGTCCATCGAAATTTTCAATTTATACATTTGCTTATAGATGTTCATCTAATCGTTATCAAATGTATTTTTTGTTATCTATAGGTTACCAACTTACCATTAATTGACCATGGCATTCTCTTCTCATTTGTGCCTCTCATAACTTGTTCTATCTGCTTACTTATGTTCATTGGGCTGGTGAGATTTTGGATTGTTGCTCTACATCAGGCTTTGTTGTTTTTCTTGGTAACAAACCAATTACTTGGTCTGCAAAGAAGCAACCAATCCTATGATGAAGCGGAATACTACTATCTAGTCATGACAATTTATAAATTGTGTTGGCTTCTAATAATTTTAATAGAATTAGGCATTTTTTCCATCATGTTTTGAGGCTCTAGTGTAACAATGTTTCTGCCTTGGCTATTGCCAAACATATTGAAGTTGACTTTCATATGGAATAGAGGTTAAGTTTATTTCTAGCAATGACCAACTTGTAAACAATTTCACTGAAGGACTCTTCTCTCAATGCTTCCTTGATCTCAAGCACATCCTCGTGCTCACTATTGTGCACATTTGTTAGAGGTGGTTGTTAGTGATATCAGTTTGTGTTAGTTAAACCTCTTTTGAGTTGGTGCTTCGTTAGCTTTCTGTTATAAAATTTAGTTGAGTTAGTCTGTGCTTCATGCCTTTGGGGTAATGATATGGTCTCATTAGAATAAATAGCCTTGAATGTTTTCAGTTCTTAATTAAAGTTCCTTTGCTCGTCTCTAAATATGTCTGCATTCCTACATGAAACATTTCCGCACTATTTGCACTGCTCGCATTCTAGGTTCATCATAGTTTCAAGTGTAAGGAAATGTGCAAACACTGCAGCTCATTAGCTAGAGAAATGGGAGCTGTTGGCTTGGTTTAGTGGCGGCTAAAAATGTTTTCGAATTCCCTGTAGCCCTTGATAGAGCTCTTGCAACTGGCAAATTTAACATCTCTTGCCACTGCTTGCAAAATTTCCTGGGCAGCCACAATCTCTCATACTTAGCTGCATAGAAATGCTAGATTTCAAAGAGGATGATTAGAGAAATTGTAGGGGTGTACATAACTGTAGAAAATAGATGTTGTGTGGGCAGTGGATGGAGGGGAACTTAAATTGCGTTTGAACTTTGAAAGTGTATTGTATCATTCTTTTTTTTTTGATGAAGTGTATTGTAGCATTCTTGTTTGTTGATATAATTGACCTATTCATTTTAAAAAAAAAATGCGGGCTCTCTTTTTTTTGATGGGAATGCTGGCTCTCTTTCGGTTCTATATAATTGTCTTTTCCAGAGGGAAAAAAATTCACAGCCCTTTCATCTGCAAGCCATAAACAATTATGCATGCCAACTATCTACTTTAACGTGTAGAAACTTATAGCGTACCCTTGCAATCCAAAGAGGAAGGATCCCAGAGAAAGGATGATGAAAAGTTATTTGCGAGAGAGGGGGAATCTAATTCATGGTATTGTGTGTGGAATGCAACAAAATGCATATATGATAAATTATTGAATGTCTCAAAAGTTTAATCTGTTAGGAAATAGTAAATTTAGTCAATCATAATTCTACCACATATATAAACTATGCCAATCAAATTTTTGTTTTTCTTTTTTGGAGGTGTAGAAGTCACAAAGACATGTTACACCATTAAACAATTTTAATTACATGGCCTGAAGAAAGTAGAAATTAGAAGTTGTGAAAAAAAAAATTGATTTACAACTTGGAAGAACAAATAAAAAAAATGTAATAAATGATCCATTCAATGCATAAATAGGAAGGAACACAGATAAATGAAGGTGAAGAATTAGTTGCGAGAGAGAGGGAATCCAATTCCATGGCGCTTTGTGGGGAGTGCAACAAACAACACACTGCATGCGATGCCAATCCCAATAGGCAATGTCACTAGAAGTTCCTTGGTCTCCGGAGATGGTGTTGGGCAGAAGCACTTGACAATGTTTTTATCAAACATTGCCACTGCTACAAAAACCAGAACGGACATGAAGGCATGGAAGAAATCAATGAACTTTAGTCTATACTTTTCTGCCTCCTCAGGTTCCATTTTCACTGACCCATCGATCACCCACAAGCCCCGAGATGTGGCTAAACCATACCGAACTTTGCCTCTTGCATCTCTGAAGCTATCAGTGAATCTTAGAATAAAGCTTAAGAAGCAACACAATGCTAAAAGTCCAAGAGTCATGGTGCGGCTTATGATGGTTTGACACTGCCCTTGGTGTGTGAAAGCCGGGGACAAAACTTGGAATGTGAGGACTGAGCCTGTGGGAAGAAGATTGGCCAAATGTGCTGATATTTTGAAGGACTTTCTTATGGCCTTTTGTGCTGGTGTTTTGGGGGGTTTTGGTTCATTTTCCAAAAGTGGTTGCTCTATTTGTTGAAGTACTGCATTTGCACCATCCATGATCAAAATTCTCCTTTTCTTTGATATGTATCTATCACTAAAAAAAGTGTTTTTTTCACAAATCTGTATGAATGAGTGTCTTGTGGTGTGTTTAGTGCTAAAGAAAATGCCATGCCAAGGAGACTAAAAACCCAAGCAAACTCTCAAATTAGAATGGGGTTTGTTTTTCTGTTTAGTTTCGGCAAACGGGTTTGTAATTAATGGCGTTGGCTGTTTCTTAAAAGACAAATATTAATGTGGAAAGTCTATTGGGTAACATTGTGAAGTTAAGTTCACAATGGTGTTAATAAGGTGGGATTTAGTTAATTCCCTTTTATTAGGGAGTTCCACCAGTGTGAAGTTTTCAATTACGGGTTAAGGAGTTACATGTTTGCTTAAGATTGAATGGATGGGAACTTTAGTGGTTGGAGTATTACTTACCTTGTTCTTTTTCCAACCTTTTTTTAGGCTTGCTATACATGCAACCAACCGGGACCTATAACCTTTTATGTTGGGTTGGATACAATCATTCAATAGAATCAGTAGAAGGGATACAAGTAGACTGGCAGTTCAGGACGTTCAATCAAGTACTATCTGGTGCAAAATGAATAGGTATTAGGATGCCATTAACACTGTATAGCCTGTTTGTGCTTAATAACGTGAGCAATTAGGCCTCATAAGCAACACCTTGTTTGTTAGCTTGCCCCTTATTTGCTGGGCCGTTTGGCTTGCACCAACTTTTCTTTTTTAAGAAACAAATACAAAGGATGTTTAGTAAAAGAAAAATACTAAAGATGTTACAAGTTTTACTCTATGAAGTTTATAAATTGATGTGACAATGAATGCGATTAATAAGTTTTAACTACTTCATAACTGAATTTTGAATAATCTCTTTCTAATTGGCGACACATTTTTAAGACCAATGTAATAAAACTTGTAATACTTGTAGTACTATTTTTAGACAAATAGTGCATCGCATCTGTCCTAAGGCAAACCAAGAGCAAGACTATCCAGTGAAAAAGAAAAGTAAAAAAAAAATCTTTAGGAGCCTAAATGCAAAATTCTAGATTGCAGCATCAAAATTCGTTTGACATTTGCTCGCTCTATAAACACAAAATCTTAAGTTTGAAAATAAAAAAATTGAAATTGATTCACAAATATGAGCTTTTATTGATGAATAAATTAGTACAATTCTCACAAAAGAATGATTATTTGATTCAATTTTCTTGAAAAGTTCTTCGATACAAGAATTGTGCAAACAAGGTCTTGATTTGAACACAAAATCTTCTTTACTTTGATTGGAAAATAGATCAAATAGTCTTTACAATAGAAAATACTATGAATATTTTACTGTGTACTTGTTAGAAATTCTTTGTTCACTTCTCCACATCTTTGTGTTTTTAAAATATTTTTTGCGTTTGAAGGTTTTTGGGTAGAAGTTCTTTATGGCTTAGAGGCTTATAGCTGTACAATTTTGATCATTTGAGGTTTTTATTTTTTGAAGATTTTTGGAGCTTGATTACCATGGAAACTTTCAAGGCTACTTGAATGATTTTGAGGCAAAATTTCTTTAGAACTTCAACGCTTCAAAAACTACTTCTAAATGACCCTCAATTTATAATGGTCTTCCCAAGATGAGTTCCAATTTAAATTAATCTTTTTAAAGATAAGTGGTCAATTCTAAATGGCCCAAAATTATAGAGTCCCACTAGAACTTATGATAATTATCCTTAATTTTATTTCTTTTTATTAAAAGTAATTATTAGCTGCAAATATCCCAATTTAATTGGAAATTTTATCTCTATTTTGTAAGCCTAAGTGACATGTGACAGTTTTGTATTTGCCAATATGCTATTAACTTGGAATCTTGGATAACATATGGCACCACTTGATTTATTTTTATTTAATATAAATTTAGGATTGGTTATCGAATTTCGACACGCTAATTCGTAATTGGCTTAAATTTTTTTCCCCTGCTACCTACACACTCACTACAATCAACAACGGCACAGTCGAATAAGTCCCTCTTAGAGCATTAGCATTGGAAAATGCTAATGCTACTCTATTTTACCATTCCAAAACCTCACTTTATCATTATAAAGTCCAATTTTACAATTCCTCCTACATCCCAAACTTCTATTTCACTCTTTTACTCATTAAAATATTATTTTTTAACCTTTCTTTATTATTTATTTCCAACCGTTTTTTCCTGGGCTTTTCAACAGTCTCACACACACACACAGCCACACACAGAGCAAACCCATTCAAACCCACACACAGAGCCACACACAGAGCAAACCCACACACACAGCCACACACACACACAACATCCTATCACCACACACACACCAATCAAAAAAATCATCACCGGAGCAAACCCATTTAAAAAAAATCATCCCCAAAGCCACCGGAGCAAACCCATTAAAAAAAAATCATCACCAGAGCAAACCCATTCAAATCCATTCAAAAAAAATCATCATCGGAGCAAACCCATTCAAAAAAAATATCCCCAAAGCCACTGGAGCAAACCCATTCAAAAAAAATCATCACCGGAGCAAACCCATTCAAATCCATTCAAACAAAATCATCACCGGAGCAAACCCATTCAAAAAAAATCATCACCGGAGCCACCGGAGCAAACCCATTCAAAAAAAATATCCCCAAAGCCACCATCAGAGCTTGCCATCAACTGATCCCAGCCCACCGATCCAAACCCAGCTCGCCGATCCACGCTGATTCAACCTCAAAAATCCAAAACCCAGCACCAGTGCAATGAGAGAGAGGCCGTGCGATGAGAGATGAGAGAGAGGCCGTGTGAGATGGGTGAGAAATTTCGGCAATGAAGCTTCAGAGATGAGAGACTAGATGGAGAAACAGAGAAGGAAGAGAGAGAAGAGAACAGAAAAAATGAGAGGGATGAGAGAGAAATTTCGGGTATAAAAAGGAGTAAAATATTAATTTTTTTTTGCAATACTGTGAACAGTGCAATTCTATGTTTAGAATTGCACTGTAGCACTATTGCAAAAAAATTTGCAATAGTGCTGTTTGCAATCCTCTGATGCAGCTGGTTTTAAGACCAAAAATGCTAAATATCTCTTAGATATGGCTTTAGCATTTGCCAATGCTAATGCTCTAAGAGGCATTTGTACATGGAATTTTCACAAATCACATGATCATGTCATATCACAAAGTCTATGTAGTTCATTCAAAATGTCAATTATAAAGTGCAATATAGTTCTTAATGGGTTTCATTTCTTGAGAAAGTATTTGTAAAAAGGAAATTTTGAACAATTGCCATGTCATAGCACAAAGCTTATGTAGAATGTTCAAAATGACCAATTACAAATTGCAACATGCTACAAAAGGGGTCTCATTGCTATTATCCATAGACTAAATAAAAATATTGATATTTTATAAATAATATCCAAGAATCAACCACACACCAACACATATTGATATTTTAATGCAAAGGTTACACAAATAACCTAATTAAATATTATCACATGTAACCAAGAGTCCTATTAGTGTTTCCAATGGAGACGTCCAAGGTTCAAATCTCCACACCCCTCAATTATTTAATTATTAGGGGAAAAAATTGTCTTGTATTACCTTTTTTTTTTTTTTTTTTTTGAGAATCTGGATAAACATTTTATTAAGGAAGTGTGCTTAAATAAACATGTAGTACATGAATGACATCTGGAGGTACATCTTCCATTCAGATTGATAAGGGTGATGAAATGAGTGCTCTTCTCGCCATAGAATAAGCCACTTTGTTACAATGCCTATGTACAATAAATTGAAAACAGAAAATTGCAAGGCAAGGTAATGAATATATGTTACAATGTGACCATATTGAGCTAGAGTCCCGTGACCATCATTGAGAGAACTGATTAAGCCAACCGAGTCTCCCTCAAGCTCGATATTATAAAAGCCCAATTCCAGTGCAAGTTCCACTCCCTGTTGTGCAGCCAATGCTTCTACCTCGATGATAGAGTGAGGCAATGGTATCAGTTGAGAGAGTGATGCCATAACCTGTCTAGCACTGAAAGGGACAAAATCTTTGGAATGTTTTATGTGATTGGACGGGCCGAATATGGTCCGCAGACGTCCGCGTAAACGAGTCCGTCATTTGTACGGGCTTTAATGGACGGATCTGATGTGAACGGGCCGGCTATGGACGGAGTGAAGGAAGGTGGGCTGGTTGTCCAGGGGTCTGTTGGACCCCTCATGGGGGATATTTTGGCCTACTCTCCTAAGGCCCAAATAGAGTCCTTGCGCTAGTAGGACTCCGGAAATCTTGCATATTTGGTAAAGATCTTCCATATAAGGAGGAGATCTGTCCATCACGTTGAGGATTCTACGAAGAGAGTCCTATAAGGAAAAGACTTCCGCGCCAAGAAAGGGATGTCAACCTTATGCTACTATAAAAGCCCCAATACCCTCACAAACCAAGGTACGCATGATTTTACCTTCTCTAGCACTCTAGAGTTGTGAGAATACTTTCTGACTTAACCTTCGGAGGGTGTTTGGCCGGCACCACACCGGTGTCCTTCGATAGGTTTTCTCCTTTGTTTCGTGCAGGTTAACATACAAGCGAAAGGAGCATCGTGCGACTCATTGGTGAATTTCCTTGATTCATCAGTTGGCGCCGTCTGTGGGAACCGTTTGACGTAAGAAGAAGGCGGTCAGACGTTGCTTCATCCCTGAGACAGAAGAGTTGCATGGTGCTCACTCGCTTGATGGCAACAACCAACGACATCCAAGGAGAGGGACTACCCACGACCGCACTCGAAAGACAGGTTCGGACCCTCACTGCGGCCGTGGAGCGTCTCACCAAACAAAATAATGACCTGGAAGAACAGCTGCGTCGAAGAAACACAGCACCCCACAACTAGAGGGAGGATCAGGAAGGCACAAGCGCCATGCAAAGAGAACGAGAAGGGCCTGAAGGGAGTAACGCCCCAAGCAGGCCAGAACGACAGAACATGAGCCTCCCGTCCCTCACGGATGCACGACTCCGCCTATGTTCGCAGAGATGCAGGCGATGAAGGAACAGATGGAGGTCATGATGAACGCCCTAAAGGGGCGAGTGTCCAGCGATCTGGATGACCTGGTGAACCGGACCGACTCTCCATCACTGGCCCCGTCAATTCCTTCCCCCTGCCACACAAGTTTGAATGCCGCAAATAGAGAGCTATGATGGGGTCAAGGATCCCCTAGACCACTTAGAGACATTCAAGACCTTGATGCATCTACAAGGGGTACCGGACGAAATCATGTGTAGGGCCTTCCCAACCACACTGAAGGGTCCCGCGAGGATTTGGTTCAGTCGGCTGACACTGAACTCTATCAGCACTTTCAAAGAACTAAGCGCTCAGTTCACCTCGCACTTCATAGGGGGACACAGGTACAAGAAGTCCACAGCGTGTTTGATGAGCATCAGGCAGAGAGAAGACGAGACGCTAAGATCCTACATAACCCGCTTCAATAAGGAAGCACTCTCAATTGATGAAGCCGAGACAAGATACTGGTGGCAGCTTTCACGAACGGATTGCGGAAGGGCAAGTTTTTGTTCTCACTATACAAAAACGACCCCAAAACCATGTCAGAAGTACTCTACAGGGCCACCAAGTACATGAACGCGGAAGATGCGCTACTTGCACGGGAGGAAAGGCCCAGAAGAGGGAACGCCAGGTGGACATGCGCCAGGACCAAGGGCAGAAAAGACCAAGGACAGGAGACAGAAGGGACGAAAGGCGCCCTAAGCCCCCGAGCGGGAGGTTCACAAGTTTCACCCCCTGAACGCCCCGATTGACCAAGTCTTGATGCAAATCAAAGACGAGGAGACACTAACATTCCCGGGAAAACTAAAGAGCGACCCAAGCAAACGGCCGCGAGACAAATATTGTCGTTTCCACCGAGATCATGGCCACGACACGACCGATTGCTACGACCTAAAGCAGCAGATTGAAGCCCTCATTAGACAAGGGAAGTTGCAGAAGTTCGTCAACAAAGAGAAAACGGATCATAATCGCCAAGAGCCGGCCCCCGACGGGATAACGAGCGTCCGAGACCCCCCATCGGAGACATAAGGATGATAGTGGGAGGAACCGCGTCTACCGGTTCCTCCAAAAAAGCTCGAAAGACGTACCTCAGATCGGTCCTGAACGTCCACCTGACGGGCTCGAGGCCTAATACCACACGGGTGGAGAGCCCTATTATAGGATTCACCGAAGAAGACGCAAGGAGACTCCATCATCCACATGACGATGCGCTGGTCGTCAGTATACATGTGGGGGACTACAACGTCCACCGAGTACTAATCGACAACGGCAGCTCAGCGGACATTCTATACTATCCAGCATTCCAGCAAATGGGGATAGACAGAGCACGATTGATGCCGGCGAACGCTCCACTTGTCGGCTTCGGAGGAACCAGGGTATTCCCAATAGGTTCCATCACAATACCTGTAACGGTAGGTGATTACCCCCAAGAACTCACTAGGAATGTAATGTTCCTCGTGGTAGACTGCTCCTCCGCTTACAATAGCATTCTCGGACGACCCACACTTAACTCGTGGAAAGCAGCGACATCCACATACCACCTAATGATCAAATTCCCAACGGACTACGGGATTGGGGAATTGCGGGGGAATCAAGCAACCGCCCGAGAATGCTACATTGCCATGCTAGAAATGGAAGATCACCATCAGGAAATGTGCATAGAAGAACAGCAGACGGTCGCAGAACCGGTTGAAGAGTTGGAGGTAGTAACACTCAACGAGTCCAAACCGGAGCGAACAACCAGAATAGGAACATTGGCCTGCCAATCTGTGCGCCAGGCCCTCATAACATTCCTCAAAAGGAACCAAGACATTTTCGCATGGAACCATGAGGACAAGCCCGGGATCGATCCCTCTGTTATAGTCCACAAGTTGAACGTGAACCCTTCAACCCCACCAGTTTGGCAGAAAAAGAGAGTGTTCGCTCCTGAACGGGACAGAGCAATAGCACAAGAGGTCGGAAAACTACTCGAAGCGGGTTTTATCAAGGAAGTATATTACCCAGAGTGGTTGGCGAACGTGGTCATGGTCAAGAAAGCTAGTGGAAAGTGGCGGATGTGCGTCGACTTCACGGACCTAAACAAAGCATGCCCAAAGGATAGCTACCCCCTCCCGCGGATAGATGCCCTGGTCGACTCCACGGCCAGACACCAGCTCCTAAGTTTTATGGATGCCTTCTCGGGCTATAACCAGATCAAAATAGAGGAACCCGACCAGGAGAAAACGTCCTTCATCACCAGCCAGGGACTCTTTTGCTATAAGGTGATGCCGTTCGGACTCAAGAACGCCAAGGCAACATACCAAAGATTAATGGACAAAATGTTCGCACACCAGATAGGGAGGAACGTACAGGTCTACGTTGACGACATGCTGGTCAAGAGCCCGTTCGGAAAAGATCATCTGAGCGACCTCCAGGAGACATTCGATACCCTACGGTCGTACAACATGAAGCTGAATCCGGACAAGTGTGTATTCGAGGTGACGGCAGGAAAATTCTTGGGTTTTATGGTGTCCCAAAGAGGAATAGAGGTCAACCCAGAGAAAATACGGGCCATCATGGAGCTTGAACGACCAAGGACGGCGAAGGACGTACAGAGCTTGAACGGCAGAGTTGCCGCCCTGAACAGGTTCGTCTCAAAAGCAACGGACAGGTGCCTACCGTTCTTTCACGTCCTAAAGAAATCATTCGAGTGGACGGAAGAGTGCCAGAAGGCATTTGAAGATCTAAAGAAATACCTTGCCTCGCCACCCCTGCTCAGCCCATCCAAACCAGGGGAAGACCTCTACTTATACCTAGCAGCTTCGCAGGTGGCGGTAAGCGCGGCCCTAGTAAGGGAAGAGGAAGGGACGCAGCGACCCGTCTATTTCATAAGCAGAGGGTTCCGGGGGGCTGAAGAAAGGTACCCCTACATGGAAAAGCTCGTCTTCGCGCTGATAACCGCAGCTCGAAAACTGAAACCATACTTCCAAGCCCACAGCATCATCGTCCTAACAAATCAGCCCCTAAAAAGGGCAATGAGCAGCCCCGAAGCAGCCGGACGGANGACATGTTCAATAAACAGTCTACCCAACGGGTGGGTTCAAATTATGCATGACGGACATGTTCAATAAACAATCTACCCAATGGGTGGGTTCAAATTGTACATAACGGACATGTTCAATAAACAGTCTACCCAACGGGTGGGTTCAAATTATACATGATGGACATGTTCAATGAGCTAAGTCTACTAATAAACGGACCATTCAAAAGCAAATAGTATTTCCAAGTCACACAAATCATCCAAAGGGATGACGGCCCTTGGTTAAGCAAGTCATGAAAGGAGGAACCATAATAAGCAGGACGGAGCTCACTTAAGCATGAAAATATACGTTAAAAATAAAAACATGCATTTAACAAAGATAAAGCAAAAGGTCAACGGACCCAGCATAAAATAAATATACTGAACGGTCAATGTATACAAAACCCCATAAACATGACGGGTGTTAAAAATTGTTCCACACTTACAATAAAAAAAAATAAAAAAAATAAAAAAAATAAAAAAAATAAAAAAAATAAAAATAAAAAAAACCTAAGTTATTACAAAATAAATTAAGATAATCCAGCTTCGTCTCCCTCTTCGGCTGGACGGTCCCCAACGTCTTTAGCCTTGCTGTCCGCAGCAGTATGATCCATTGGAGCTTCGCGGACAAAGACGTCCTCATCAAAGAGAGCATCAGTATCCTCCGACTGAGCGGGCTGGGCGGTGGACGGCTCGGGGGCAGAGACGGTGACGGTGGATAAGTCCAACTCTAGGTACAACCTCCTCACCTGACGGAGGGCATCGTCGAACCCGTCGTTGAAAACCAGACTCAGCTCCGTAATAACGCTGTCGGAGTCACGATACTCGCGTATGGCGTCCTCCTTGGCCTGACGGACTTCATTGTCTTTGTCCACCAAGTCTTTCTTTAGACTTTCCACCAGCTGAACGGCCTCATCCCGGGCCGTCTCGACCATCCTCAGCTTCTTTTCCTGAGTGACCTTCCAAGCCTTCAGGTCGAGCAGCTCCCCCTCCGTCACCTTAGCCTTCTCACGAATATGGCCAATGGTCGTCTCATGGTTGAGACACCGTCCCATAAGGCCTTTCATCATGATCAGAGCCTGAGGGACAACGAAGATGAGTAAGCAAAATATAAGTCAAGAATAATGAATGGATGGACTAAGGATGACGGAATAATTACCTGGGCAATGCTGAAGAGGCCCGTCTCCCCCATCGCCTCCGTCGAGTGATTCCCAAGATCCTCGTAGTCGTCGGTGGTAATGATCGACGACAACTTCTCCAAGGCATACTTGGAATCCTCGCGGAGTAAGACGGGTGGTTTTTTCTGCTCGCCTGGCTGACCCGTCATCAGCCCTTTGCCCTTACCGTGCTTGGCCGAAGTAACTGACTTACTCCCCTCAGCCATCAAGCCGAGGACCGGGTCCAAGGGGACCTTGGGCTGCTTAGGTGGACGGTCGCTTTTCACAGGCAGCTTTCGCTTTAAAGATGGCTTACTGGAGCCCATCCCCATGGGGTCCGTTCCAGTCTGTTTGTTCTTCGCAGCTTGAAGTCTTATGGCTGCTCGTCTCTTTGCATCCTCCATCTCTGAAAAAGGATGACGGATTAAGAAACAATAATAATGACAAAAAAGTCATGAGGGTAGACGGACTTACCCAGACGAGTCTGTTTCTCGTACTTTAAAGCCGGCCCACGTCCGCTCCTCTGGTGTTGTCTTAGAAAAAATTCTCTCAAGGAAACTGAATTCCTCAAGTGTAATTTGGGGACGCCGTCGAACTGCACCATAGAAGACGGAGGTTAGAAACATTACAAAGTTATTAAGATGTACGGAATGATTTATGACGGACCATACCAGATGAGTTTAAAATGCCCCAAACTGTGTCGACGGGCATGAAGTCCGTCTCCCTTGGATGACACATCCAATCCTCTCCTTCCATAAAAAAGTAACGACTCTTCCAGTCCCTATTTGAGTTCGGGGTTTCATAAATGACTTTCAGGACGGGACTCCTAGGGACAAAGCTGTACATGCCCCTCGACTTGTCTATCTCGTCCGGACGGTAGCAATGAAGAAACTCTTTTATTGAAAGCCTCCTCGCTTCGTCCGACATGGCTCCGTACAGAACCTTCATAGCAATGAAGACTCTCCAGGCGTTAGGGGACACCTGGCTGACGGATATGCCTAAATAGTTTAAGAGTTCGCGGTGTAACGAACTCAACGGGAACCTCAGACCAGCTTTAAGCACTTGCTCGTACACACCCACTCCGTCAACTCCTTCGTAATAACATTTTTCGGACTTATAAGGTAGACGGAGTGGGATGTGGTCTGGAATTTGGTAGCGGTCCCTAAGTGTATTGAAGTGACCCTCCTTGATGGTTGATGTAAAGGCGTGAACCGTCCACTTTGGGGGCAAGATGAACACCCTAAGTCCATCAACCCCCACGACGGACCTAACCAGTAGCTCTTCGTCGTCTGACCCCTTTTGGATTTCGATCATCTCCAGGCCCTCATGTGTTGAGGACGAGGAAGATGATGACGGATTACTCTCGCTCGGGACGTCGTGGTCTTTGGGACCTGACGGGTATACCCCTTTGTAATCCACCCCGTCACGAACTACCGACTGATTACTTGATGCACTAGACATGGCCTACAGGTAATGACAGAACCTAAGACTCTGACGGGTTTGGAAAGAACGACGGGCACATGAAATATAAATAAGAGCAAAAGAAAAAAGAGAGGACGGATATGAAATAACTCACCAGAAGATTGAAGCAAGATGTGGCAGGCGACGGATGTGTGAGTGAACGGACGGTTCTCTGACAGATGTGACGGACTCGCTCTGACAATTTCTTCCAGCAACAAGTGGGGAAATGAGGGGCGGAGGGTTGATATTTATAAGAGAAGTGCACGGAAGACGAAGCGACGCCTCGTTCCAAAACAACGGCCATTGACAGGATGATACTTGGCACAACACATTAATGCATTAGCTCCTGATCCAGCAGTGTACGGATGAAAATTCACGAACATAGGTGTCCTGGATGCATGACCGAGTTTTAGATCCGTCACCCCATGGGTCCGTTCATTATTCTTGACGGACCCATCGGGTGAGGGGGCAACTGAAAGGGACAATCTTTGGAATGTCTTATGTGATTGGACGGGCCGAATATGGTCCGCAGACGTCCGAATAAACGAGTCCGTCATTTGCACGGGCCTCCAATGGACGGATCTGATGTGAACGGGCCGGATATGGACGGAGTGAAGGAAGGTGGGCTGGTTGTCCATGGGCCTGTTGGACCCCTTATAGGGGATATTTTGGCCCACTCTCATAAGGGCCCAAATAGAGTCCTTGCGCTAGTAGGACTCCGGAAATCTCACATATTTGGTAAAGATCTTCCATATAAGGGGGAGAGCTATTCATCACGTTTAGGATTCTACAAGGAGAGTCCTATAAGGAAAAGACTTCTGCACCAAGAAAGGGATGTCAACCTTATGCCACTATAAAAGCCCCAAGACCCTCACAAACCAAGGTACGCATGATTTAACCCTCTCTAGCACTCTAGAATTGTAATAATATTTTCTGACTTAACCTTCGGAGGGTGTTTGGCCGGCACCACACCGGTGCCCTTCGATAGGTTTTCTCTTTTGTTTCGTGCAGGTTAACGTATAAGCGAAAAGAGCATTGTGCGACTCATTGGTGAATTTCCTTGATTCATCAGTTTCTATAAGGACTGCATCCTTGCCCAATTTCTGCTAAATGTTTTGTTAAGACCATAACTAGCAAGTATACCATTTAGGTTGTGATTTGGAGTAAAAAGTGGGTTGGGTGGGGGTGGATATGTGGAGAATCTCTATATGCAAGGTAAATCATAAATGAGGATAATAGAAATACTTATTAGTTATTACCTTGTTTTAGGTAGCGGAGACGTGCTTCTCTTATCTCCTTTCTTGAATTTGACTATTTAAAATGATAAACCCCATAAGATCTGTTGTGTGGTGAATGATATGTGGATGCTGCTGTTGTTATCCAGATAGCCATTAAGTTTACTTTTTGATGAGATGACTTTTAGATAGCAGTCTTCGAAATTTGGTGGTAGTGTCACCCAAACTTGTTCAGCTGATGCTCATAGTGACTGATGTACTGGTCTGGAAATAAGCTCTCTTAGAATGAGATCCCCTGCTATTGTTGGTGGAGTTTCTTCCACCCTTAGAGCAGGAGGATGTACATGGGTGATTACATTTTGGCTCAATAAATTTTTGTTACTTAAACCAAGAACACTTAGGCTACAGTGTTTAGGGATTGGGCCAACAATTAAGTCATCAATATCATTTTGTTCAGTCTTTTTAGTTTCTGCGTAACTTTTAACTGTTCTGTTCTACAGGAGATGTTTCTTCTTCAAACGAGCCAATGATTTTATTTCCTAAACGGACTTTCCAACCTAGCACTATCCGGCGTAAGAGGAACCGTGGATTCTTTGCTCGGTACATCCTCTCTCTCTCTCTCTCTCTCTCTCTCTCTCTCTCTCTCTAACACCCACTCCGTCAACTCCTTCGTAATAACATTTTTCTGATTTATAAGGTAGACGGAGTGGGATGTGGTCTGGAATTTGGTAGCGGTCCCTAAGTGTATTGAAGTGACCCTCCTTGATGGTTGATGTAAAGGCGTGAACCGTCCACTCTGGGGGCAAGATGAACACCCTAAGTCCATCAACCCCCACGACGGACCTAACCAGTAGCTCTTCGTCGTCTGACTCCTCTTGGATTTCGATCATCTCCAGGCCCTCATGTGTTGAGGACGAGGAAGATGATGACGGACTACTCTCGCTCGGGACGTCGTGGTCTTTGGGACCTGACGGGTATACCCCTTCGTAATCTGCCCCGTCACGAATGACCGACTGATTACTTGACGCACTAGACATGGCCTACAGGTAATAACAGAACCTAAGACTCTGACGAGTTTGGAAAGAACGACGGGCACATAAAGTATAAATAAGAGCAAAAGAAAAAAGAGAGGACGGATATGAAATAACTCACCAGAAGATTGGAGCACGATGTGGCAAGCGACGGATGTGTGAGTGAACGGACTGTTCTCTAACAGATGTGACAGACTCGCTCTGACAATCTCTTCCAGCAACAAGTGGGGAAATGAGGGGCGGAGGATTGATATTTATAAGAGAAATGCATGGAAGACGAAGCGACACCTCGTTCCAAAACAACGGCCACTGACAGGATGACACTTGGCACAACACATTAATGCATTAGCTCCTGATCCAGCAGTGTACGGATGAAAATTCACGGACATAGGTGTCCTGGATGCATGACTGGGTTTTAGATCCGTCACCCCATAGGTCCGTTCATTATTCTTGACGGACCCATAGGGTGAGGGGGCAACTGAAAGGGAAAAAATCTTTGGAATGTTTTATGTGATTGGACGGGCTGAATATGGTCCGCAGACGTAAGCGTAAACGAGTCCGTCATTTGTACGGGCCTTTAATGGACGGATCTGATATGAACGGGCCGGCTATGGACGGAGTGAAGGAAGGTGGGCTGGTTGTCCAGGGGTCTGTTGGACCCCTCATGGGGGATATTTTGGCCCACTCTCCTAAAGGCCCAAATAGAGTCCTTGCGCTAGTAGGACTCCGAAAATCTTGCATATTTGGTAAAGATCTTCCATATAAGGAGGAGATCTATCCATCACGTTGAGGATTCTACGAAGAGAGTCCTACAAGGAAAAGACTTCCGCGCCAAGAAAGGGATGTCAACCTTATGCTACTATAAAAGCTCCAATACCCTCACAAACCAAGGTACGCATGATTTTACCTTCTCTAGCACTCTAGAGTTGTGAGAATACTTTCTGACTTAACTTTCGGAGGGTGTTTGGCTGGCACCACACCGGTGTCCTTCGATAGGTTTTCTCCTTTGTTTCGTGCAGGTTAACATACAAGCGAAAGGAGCATCGTGCGACTCATTGGTGAATTTCCTTGATTCATCAAGCACCATCTTGGATTACCACGCCCAGACTAGCGTTGCCTTCCTTCTCAAACGTAGCACCGTCGAAATTAATTTTGAAGCATGAGGTCGATGGAGGTGTCCAGACCGCTTGTGGTTGCGGAGGGCGACCTCTCAGTGGACTCACCATGAGAGACTCACGTTCTTGCATGCGTTCCTTGGCTAGCTATAGTAGCTGGTTCAATGGGACCACTGGTTTGCCTAATCTCAGATTGTTATGACGATTCCAAATCGCCCATGTCACCGAGATAAAGAGCGCTAGGTTTCTATCTTCTATGAAAACAAAGCCAAGCATGTCAATGAAACTTGAACTTTGTTTTAACGTGGAGTGATTCCAAATTGGTGTCGAATTCTAGAGGGTGTCCAACTTTGAACAATGATACATGGCATGGGCAGTATCTTCATTTTGTAGCTTGCAAATGTCACAAAGACCATCGGGTACCACCGTTCTCTTCATCAGATTGGTATTCGTAGGTAGAGAGTTTTGACAAGCATGCCAAGCGATGTTTTTTACCTTTGCTGGAACATTGAGTCCCTAGATTTTATTCCATAATGGTTTCATGTTGTCCACCATAGAGTTGCTAGGTTGTTGGGTTTGAGAGGCTCGCTGCAAAAACTGGTACCCGGATTTCACCGAATACTTATCATCAGGATTCCAAGGTCAGATCAAAACTTCTCCTTGGATTGATTGACAGAGGGGGATTCGCTTGATTGTTTCTGCCTCAAACTCAAAGAAATAGTTAATCAAGGATTTGCTCTTTCCAAACTTGTTGTATCGGATCAATTAGGAACCCAACCTTGTGTGATGGCAGACCTGGCATGACTGGAGAAATAATCCTTCGATTATTTCATGTTGGAAGCCAATTGCTACCCCAAATATCTATTGTAGCACCTGTTCCAATTCTCCATGAGGATCCACATTTAATGACTTCCCTTCCCTTGATGATGCTTTTCCAAGCATAAGAAGAATTGTCGGGATTTGTTTTCTCCATCACCGAACAACTGGGGAAGAATTTAGCTTTGAAGACCTAGTAAAATAAAGATTTGGTGTCATGAAGGAGGCGCTATGTTTGCTTTGTCAAGAGGGCATCATTATACATAGTCAAATCTTTAAAACTCAATCCTCACTTTGACTTGGGCTTGCACATTGTCTCCCATTTCAGTCAATGAATTTTTCTATTTTTGCCTCGCTACCCTCAAAAGAATTTTCGAATAAGTGCTTCAATCTCATGGCATAAAGTGACCGGGAGCTTGAAACAAGACATTGTATAAGTGGGAAGGGCTTGAGCAACAAATTTAATTAGGATTTCTTTTCCTGCCTAGGTCAAGAATTTAGCTTTCTATCCTTGTTAGGTTTTCCAAATCCGTTGTTTAATATTTGCAATGCTATCCTTTTTCTTCCTACCAATGAAAAAGGGAAGTCCTAGGTACTTCTCATAAAGCTGTACCACAGGAACCCTAAGAGCATTCTTGATCAAAAGCTGCATATCATGGTTAGTTGATTTGCTAAAAAATAAGGTAGTCTTGGTCCTATTAATCATTTGACCCAAGACTCTTACATATTTGGCCAGCACCTTCAACAAAGCTTGACATTCATTCTCCAAGGCCCTACAAAAAATCGAACTATGATTTGCAAAAAGCAAATGGATTAGTCGAGGCCCTATTTTGCATATGGCCACCCATCTAATATCTCCACACATGGCTGCCTTCTTAATTAAACCATTCAGCTCCTTGGTGCACATAAAAAGCAAGCATGGTGAAAAAGGGTCTCCTTGACGGAGTCCTCTTGTGGGAGTAATGTTCCCATAAGGTTCACCATTAATTAGCATTGAATAGGATGCATTTGTGATACATTCCATCATCAATTGTCTCCACCTGTCACAAAAACCCAACTTTTCCAAAACTTTCTCCATATATTTCCACTCTACCTGGTCATAAACCTTACTCATGTTTAATTTTAGAGCCATGTAACCAAATCTGCCCGTCCCATGGTTTCTTATATAGTGTAAGGTCTCAAAGGCTACTAAGATATTATCTGAGATTAAACGATCCGACATGAATGCACTTTGTTGTTCAGAAATAAGATGAGGTATAATAAGTTTTGGTCGATTGGCTTAAACCTTTGCAAAGACTCTATATAGCACATTACTTAAGCTTATTGGTCTAAAATCTGAAATATATTTAGGATTTTTTCACCTTGGGGATTAGTGTGATGAAGGAATGACCTAAAGCCTTTGGTATGGAGCCTGAATTCAAAAACAGTAGGATAGATTGTGTTGCATTGCTGCCTAAGAGAGACCAATAGCTTTGATAAAAAAGTGGGGGCATACCATCGGGTCCAGGAGCTTTCAAGGGAGCCATTTGTCGCAAAGGATTCTCCACCTCCTTCACCTTGAATTCGGCCAGCAACATGTCATTCATCTCATGTGTAACAAGTTGTGGAATGTTGTCAGTAACCTCCTCAAAATTAGATGGATTGGATGTAGTGAAAAGATCTTGATAAAAATTGACAATCGTGTCAACCACCTGATTTTGTTGTGTACACCATCTACCCGAAGCATCTCTAAGTTTTTTTTAATGTAATTTTTTCTTCGTCGCTAGGTTGCCTTGCCATGAAAAAACTTAGTATTTCAATCCCTATCTTTAAGCCACATGATTCTAGACCTTTGGCTCCACATCTTTGATTATTTGTACAACAACAAATTAATCTCCTGCTCAAGTTGCCTCATTCAGCCAGTATCTCCTCCCTGGCTTGTAATTTTTTCTGCCCATTGCAATTGTTTTTTCTTTTGTTTTAGGTCTCGACAAACACTCCCAAAACCTTTTTATTCCATCGGCTGAGATCTTCCCCACATCTATCCACCTTCCGGATTACTTGTGTATCACTCGGCTCATTAATTCTTTCCTTTTATACTGCCTCAATTGTGTCATTGCATCCCTTGTTTGACATCCACATTTGCTCGAACTGGAAGGGTTTCCGAAAACTACAATCCATGCCATCCGGAACAATCTATAGTGGTTTGTGATCGGAGCAAGTTACGTCAATATGATGTACTTTTGTTCCTGGAAAAATTGATAGCCACTCATTTGTCGCTACTACTCTATCCAATCTCTCCTAAACCGTGTAATCAGCATAATGCTTGTGCCATGTGAATTGAAATCCTAGGAATCCAAAATCCATGAAGCCACATTGGTTAAGGACATCCTTGAATGGTTGCATTTGGTTATGGGACCGAATTCTACCTCTTCTTTTTTCTAATTGCCGTGTGAACTCATTAAAGTTGCCTGCACACAACCATGACACATCGCTTCAATTTTTCAGATTATGTAATCTTGCCCACCCTTCATGTCGCTTCTAATGATCAGGTTTGTAACACCCAAACCTAATTGCATAATTAATTTATGAGTTTATATGCATGTTGTTATCTTAATTACTTTTAAGTGCATGAAATTTTGATTTTGTGATATTATAGAAGATACATGCTATTTTTGATGTTGTGGAAAAAAGTTTATAAAGGTAGGGATATATATGAAAAGTTATATTATTGTGTGGGACTTTCTAGATATATATGTTTATAAGGGGTGAAAAGTGTAAATGCCAAAAAGTGTAAAAAGGTGGGTGTGATATTTTTCCCTAGCAATTCACGTATCCTACCCCAAAAGTCTTCTCCCTTATCTTTTCTTTTGCAGTGTGTTTGGTTAGAGTGAATTTAGGAGGGATGGAAAACATAGGAAAGAAAATGTGGAATTTCCATTGTTTGGCAAGAGAGGAAAACTGGGGAGAGTGGAAAACCCGGAGAAAATTTTCTCTCCGGGCCCACAAATTTTTGTCCTCCCAAATCGGGAGGAAAAGCTGGGGGAGAAAAGTTCTCTCCCAGCACTTTTACCATATTGCCCTCTGCCTCTGAATCTCTCAATTTTTTTTCCCTTCTCACTGCCTCTGTTCTACTTCACATCCTCACGGTCACGGTCACGATCTGCTAGACTGCTTCTAGGTTTATTTATTTATTTATTTTTTCCCCTCTGTCTTGGTCTCGCCCTCTCTGCTTCAGTGGCTTCATCAATCATCAGGTATTGAACTTATCTTCCTTTCCTTTTGCTTTTGATTTTTGATTACTTGATTCTGAATTTCTGAAATCTGGGTTTTTTTTTTTTCTTCAGTTCGTCCTCTGTGCTTGCTTCATCAGGTATTTTCATTATTTTCCTTTTGTCCTTTGCTTTTGATTGTTTCCGTTGGAGATCAATTCTTTTAATATGATTATTTTTGTTCTGTTTGCTGACCACGTTGGCTTGTGGGCAAACTTTTGTAGCCTTCATCATTGCTGACCACGTTGGCTTGTGGGGTGAATGTAGTGTAAATTTGCTAAGTGCCTTTTTGTTGGTTACAAAATTTTTTTGTCCAATTAAATTTATATGTATACTATTGTAATTTTTATATTATAATAATAAGAATAATAATGCAAATTTATAAATATAATGTGGTAAATTTTATATTATTTAATGAGTATAAATAAATATATTTCTTACATATTATGTAAGAAGGGCATAATAGTCAATTTATATAAATTATATTTTTCATCTTCCCATTTTTCTCCCTAACCAAACAAAAGAGTTTTCCACCCTCCCAATTTTCTACCCCTCCAACCAAACACATAAGAGGGAAAACTAAATATTTTCCATCCTTCCACTTTTCCATCCTCCCACAATTTTCCATTCTCCCACTTTTCCACTCCTCCAACCAAACATAGCCTTGCTGAATCAGAAAGTCCAGCCCTACTTTCTCTATCCTCTTTCTTTGTTCTTCTTTTTCTCTCCTTCCTTTGCTCTTACACGGCTGTACCTCTCTTTCACTCTTCACCAAAAATCATAGAAATCTCACTCTAAAGAAGAAATTAAGAGCCTAAACACTAGGGTTTCATCTTTAAAGTGTGTGGTAAGTAAATTAAACCTCATCTGATTTTGTGTACTTGGATAGTATGATTGTTTGTTTATTTTCATTCTTTATCCTCTGTTCTGATTTGTGAGACTGAACTTGTGATTCTGTTTTTGTAAGTTGAAAGGGTGATGGAGTTTTGGTCTATTGGATGCTTATTAGGGTAATTTAATATGTATTGTATGGTTATAAAAATACCCAAATGAAATGAAGGCCAAATGCTATTTGTTGCTGATTTTAGAAAGAATATGTGCTGAAGCTGTCACTGTGACAGATTTGATGTTTACAACAAGAAAATTCTGTATTAAATCATTTGCTATGAATTAGGATTCCAGGAGTAGTTTTTATGAATTATAAGACATATATGGTTGTTATGGAAGTGGTCTCACAGCAATTGGATGAGTAGAAAAATAATGGTTTAATTTTTAAGTTGCATGAATTTCTGTCAGGACAGATTTGAACACGTTGTCTTGTATGATTTTTAATAAATCATGGTTTTATACTTTGAATTTTTATGGTATATACTGGACATACAGGGGAGTAGTTATATAAAATTTCATGACATTTGGATGTGTGTGAACAGCCCATTCGTATTTTACAAATGGGGCTTTTGCTGCTGTAATGAGCAGTAAACAGGGTAAGATAACTCTGACTTTGTGGATTTAATTTTGAAGTTAGGGTGAATGTTTTGAGCTATAATTTAATATGCTCATCCTTTGGTATGTTTGGATCATATATAAATTTTATGCCTTGGTTTCTATATGGTTTGGATGCATAATGTGTTTGATGATTGTATCATATGCTTTGGGGAACTTTATATGATGGGAATTAAGATTTTCTTGAGTTTGAGAGTTAGGTTGTGTTTGAGGTATAAGTTTAAAGACTTAGAAAGAGTTTTTCAGTAATAAGTTTTGGTTTTTCATTTAGGTGACGAGAACGAGAACATGGACACTTGAGCTCCTCTTGTACAATCTCTCGCGCCTTCTGTTTTCAGGTAAAGGATTTGAGATATGTGCTTTTGATAAGTATAAAGATTATTTCGAAAGTATTATGCATTAAAACTTTTTAATTAAAGATATTACATATAAGCATGATTTAAGTAAAATATATGTTCGTGAGTTGTGCAAGCTTATATACATGATAATTTTAGCATATTGATGCCATTGTCTATATCATGAACATAATATTTAAAAATGAGATGGATATGCTATTATTATGGAATATTATGCAAAATAAAAAATTTCAGTATAATGTATAAGTCTGGAAATGTTTTCGGGTTATGTCCTCTAGAGATCTGAACTCGGCTAGTAGGGGTTAATTACTGGTTTTCCATGGAAAAATGTTATCTGTTTGGCTATTTAAAGTAGAGGAAATGAGGCTGTCCATAACTCTAATCTGAATAAGGCTTTCTCCCCAATGTGTACGGACGGCGGGGAGGAATAAAACCTTGAGGGGATTTGCCATCAGGCCTCCCAAAGAGGACAATATCATACACATAAGGGCAACCAAATGTGATGAGGCCTTCTCTGTACAGACTTATCAGATATGGAATAACCAATATGTTATGAACAATTATATTACGTTATTGATCATGAGAGAATGATTTTGTTAAATGCATTATGAAAAGGTAAAAGCCCTTATGAAAAGAAGTTTATGATGAAACATTTTATAGTCTTTTTAAAAATAAGATAACGGAATTATGTTTACGTTTCTTAGTATGTCCTTTTATTATTATATGAAAGGAAAATGAAGTAGTTTATCTGAAAGTTCATACGTTATTTTAAGAACAACGTCAATAATATGAAGCTATATTATCAAAGCTGGCATATCCATAAAATAATTGATTTACATACATTTTTATTAAAGGCCCATGGAGCTTAAAAACCTTACTGGGCTTCGCAGCTCACCCTTTTATATTTCAGTGCACAGGTTCTTCCTAGAAGCAGCGAGAGTGTTATAGGTGGCAAGGATTTCATGAATTCTCGTTTGTTAGATTGTAGAGTTTTTGTTGTATAGTAGTTTAGCTTTTTTGTTGTATAGGATGAATCAAGATGTACTTGATTCTTGAGCATAGATGTAATTCAGTATCTTAGTTTGTTTTAAATCCTGGTTGTATGTATTTGGGGTTAGGTTTGTAATAAGAGTTTGCTAAATGTTTAGCTATGTAATATTTGCATGAATACCTGACATTTTAGCCAAGTGGTAATCTTTCCAAGTTCAAAGGAAATGAAATTTCAGGTTTTCATCATTTTTGTATATTATGGTTTTATGTAAGAAAATAAGCAGGAATTCAAGGAATAAATTCTTGATAAGTCCTTTCAGTTTAGGTTGATTCGTGTTAGTATTGAGATAAACTTGATATTAACATGTCAGTCATGCTCTAAATCCTAAAGTACTGGTTTGGGTTGTGACAAGGTTCACCATAAAAGCTTGTGAACCGCCACTCATCCTCTTTATTTTATTAATCATAGTGTCAATATGGTTTTTTGAGAAAGTTTCAATTGATAAATAGAAATCTTCCTTCCAAAAAATCACCAAGCCACCCCCCTTATCTTTCCTTGGAACTTCAAATTTATGCCTAAACTTTAAATGATTCTGAACTAGTTCTAGCCTTGCTTTGTCAATCTATGTTTTGGCTATAAACATGGCAGAGGGATCTTTTGCCCATACCAAATCGGCAAGTTGATTTTTTGTATGTTAGTTCCCAAGCCCCCAACAATTCTATACTAAGAGACTCATTGCTCCTGGCAGGGCTGTGAGCCAGCCTTCGCCAATAAATTTTCATCATTTACATAGTGAGAAACCATAGGTTTTTTGTTTGGTAACTCAAGGTGAGCCGTGACTTGGGATGCCCTTTAATGTCCTATTGACATGTTTCCATTTGAGGATGACATTGTGTTAGACCTGAGGAGCCGTTTCCAAGATGGTTTAGGGTTTTTTGAAATTGAGACATTAAAGAGGTGTAAAGTCTCGAGTAGGTTGGCTGTTTTAGGTAATTGTGGTAATTGTGGTAGAATTCTATGGTGTCAGTGAGTCATCAAATGTATTCAAAGCTGGCTGTGAAGAGTCTTCCTTATTGGGGAGACTTGATTGGGATGGCCCATCATTAGATATCTTACCTATTGGTGAAGCAATTGGCAAATCAAACTTCCTTAACTCAAGGTCTAAATCCTCTAGCTGTTTCTCAAATGACTCTTCCCCATTATCACTTTGCACAAAATCAGGAGTGGAGTTATTTCGGCTAGCTATAATCGTTTTAGTGCTGCAAGGTAACGGTTTTTTCAAAAAAAATGTCTTGATGAAAGATAGCCCCATCCAGAGTTGGCCTTGATGGTGAAACTAGAATATTTGACAAATAAAATAATGCCACATGTTATTCGGAGGATAAGACATAAAGTCACTTTGACTAAATTATTACACATGTTGCCAATTATAAGTGACCACATGTCATTAAACTACCTCTAGAATCTTATAAATAGAAGGGTGCTCTCTACCCTTGGGGGAGGAATTTAGTCATGGATCCTCTTAGAAGTTCTGAAGCTTTATCAAAATCAAGTTTCAAAACTTACAAGAACTGCAAACACAAAAATCTATTGGATTTACATTTAAATTTTCAAATACAAAGGACATTGGAAGAATGTTAAGAAAAAAAAATTTCTAACAAAGGTAAAGTAAGAGAGATTCATTATAATATTGTTGGATCCGCTGTCAAATTTATCAAAGAGTTTCAAGGGGATTGAATAAAATGACTATTATTTTGTAATAGAATACAAATAAGAGAATTTTGCCCATTCATTCATCAAGAGACAAAATTCATATTTTGTGAATTATTTTTAATTGTTTGATTTTGAAACTTGAAATTTTGCATTTTTCAAGATGCTTATAACTAAAATGAAGGATTGTCACTATGAAAAAATAGTTCTTCAATTTTTTTTTTTTTGAATTTACCAACAATATTTTTTTGAGCAAATGACTTAAAAAAATTAAAACCAGTTTTTTTAAAATCCAAACCAATCAGGGCCTTAAGGTAATTTTTATTTTAAAATTTATAAGAAAATTTAGTTGATTCCAAAAATAAATAAATAAATCTAAACCAAAAATAATCTAACCTCGATTTGACCGGAGCCCATATCTAGAGTATTGTATTAGGTGCATATGCAATAGCACTCAATGGATGAGATTTAGAATTTTAAAATAATAATAATAATAATAATTTCAATCTCAATCATATGGATTAGAAAAGTTTTAATTTTTTTTAGGCGAAAACACCATTTTAGTCCCAACATTTTGGGGTCACAGTCAATTTGGTCCTTACATTTTAGTAGTAGTTAATTTGATCTCTGTTATTTTCAACTTACACTTAATTTGATCCCTATTGTTAACTCATTAACGGAAAACGTTTACATGGCAAACGGTTTACACAGTTAGTATACCTAATATTAAAATATTAAATGAGATGCTGACATGTTTAAATTTTACTGGTTGATATGGCTATATCAGAGCATTAGCATTGGTAAATTCTAATTCTACTTTATTTTACCATTTGAAAAAGCCACGTTATCATTATACCATACCATTTTACAATCCCTCCAGCATCCCAAAACTCTATTTTTATTAAAATATTATTTTTTAAACTTTCTTTCTTATTTCTTTCCAACTGTCACTTTTTTTCAGGCTTTGGCATGATTCAATTTTCCTGGGCTTTCCAACAGTATTTTTTTTCCCTCTCTTTCTCCCTCAACCTTTAGCACCGGTTCAACACACAGAGCCACACACACACACAGACCCATGATACACCGATCAACCTATCTAAACCCATCACCACACACACAGAGCCACACACACACACAAATACAAACCATCAACAAAGCCACGCACATATAAACCTTCAAACTAGTTGGAGCCAACAACGGCCACCACACCCACCACCCAAGCCATCGATCAGAAACCCACCGAAGCAAACCCATTAAAAAAAAATCATCACCGGAGCCATAATTGGAGCTACCGATGATTAAACCAACCGATCCACCCATCGATCAACAGATCCACCTTTTCAAACCCACCATCAACCGATCCCAGCCCACCGATCCAAACCCAGCTCGTCGATCCACGATAAAAGATGAGAGAGAGGTCGTGTGAAGCTTCAGCGATGGAGATAGGTAAGGGTGAATCGGGTGAGATGGGTGAGGGTGAATCGGGTGAGGGTGAATCGGTTGAGATGGGTGAGGGTGAATCAGGTGAGAAATTTCAGAGATGGAGATGGGTGAGAAATTTTGGAGATGGCGATGAAGCTTCAGAGATGAGAGAGCAGATGAAGAAACAGAGAAGGAAGAGAGAGAAGAGAACAAAAATAATGTGTTGATGAGAGAGAAATTTTGGGGGAAAACATTATAAAATATATATATATATATATATATTTTTTTTTACAATACTACTACAGTGCAATTCTATATTTAGAATTGCACTGTAGCAGTATTGCAAAAAATTTGCAATACTGTCGTTTACAATTCTCTGATGCAATAGTTTTTGGGATTCAATGTCAAATCCTCTTTACACTTGGCATTTACATTATTCAATACTAATGCCCTTCGTGCTTAAATGGAAAATAAAGCCACATTACCTTTTAAAAAAAAATTACCGATTTGTTTTTTATTATCTTTAGTTTTTCACTTTTTCTTTTCCTTTTAGAAACCCAAAATATCATTAAAAAAACGTATGAACTCTGAATCCCTTTTACTTATTTTTTTCTTTTATCTCATCTTTTAAGCTTTCATCCCTCTCTCTCTTTCTCTCTCTCATTAATCATTTAATCTTTTATTCATGGCCAAAGAACCCATATCCCAAATTCAAACTAAACCCCAAATCTTTCCAAATCCACCAAACACTCATCTTAGATCCATCCCTTTTCTGTTAAGCAAATCTTTGTGAAAACCTTAACTGACAACGTCATCCCTCTGGATGTAGAAAGCTCCAATACGGTCAAAAACATGAAGGCCAAGATCCAAGACAAAAAAGTCATCCCTTCTGATCAACAACCATCTTTGTTGGAAGGCAATTGGAAGACAGTTGTACTCTTGCCGATTACATCTGCAAAAAGTTGACACTAGACAAGGCGGCAGCAATGCAGGGCTGGGATCTTATGGGTTGTGCTTGAGATGAGGAGATCCGGGACAGAGGAGTCACGGTCAATCTGTGGCCATGGATCGGACTTCGTGGTGGGTCTGTGGTGTTGGAAGAATGGGTTTTGGTGAATGTGGGTTTGGAGATTTTGGCTGAAATTTCTGGAATTATTTTATCTTTCTTGACTGATATCATAAGCTTTTTTGTGATTGAAAGCCAATTTGACAGTTAAAAATAATGTGATCTGTGTTGATCTGCAATTTTTGGACTAAATTAGTGTTCGATTATCAAGAAAGGAATTGGAATGAAATTTTGTTTGCTTAGCAAGAAATTGCAAGAAATGAAAAAAAAAAATAATGTTGAGAAAATAAAAATGAAATTCTGAATGGATAAAAAATTTGTAAGAATATTAAAAGAAGAAATAAAGAAAATGAAAAAAAAGAAATTGATATAAAAATATATTTTTTTAAAGAGATTAAATTTTATAAGGATGAGGTGTAAAATCTATGTTTTATACTATTCAATAAGTGATTGTCACATTAGTATTTTACTTAAAATTTATTAAAATTCAATACATCCTACCACACCTAATAACATCTCAATAGATTCTGAATTTGGTTGGATTTATATATGGGTATTAGAATTAATTGAGTGTGATTATGTTTATTCTTAAATATGTGATAAGATGATGTGGCACGTTGGGATTGGAGAGGTAAAACACGGATTTTACACCACATCCTTATAAAATTTAATCTATTTTTTAAAAGTTGACGTGACTTTATTTATTGCCATCTAAACAATGTGGCCACGTCAGCCACTAAAATTCAAACATGTCGGCCTCTTATTGAATATTTTAATATTAAATGTGTCATCTGTGTAAATCGTTTGTCATGTAAGCGTTTTTCTTAGTGAATTAACAGTAGAAACTAAATTGAGTGTAAGTTAAAAATAATAAAGGTTAAATTAATTGCTACTAAAATATAAAAACTAAATTAATTGTAACTCCAAAATGTGGAGAACAAAGTAGTGTTTTCGTCTTTTTTATTTGAAGACTAAGATTGAAAATGAATTTCAGTTTTTGAAGTCAATTACACTATTGTGGTCATCATGTTCTGCCCATTGAAAGCTACCATATGTGAATAATACACGAACTCTACTGTACATCCAATCTCTTTCGGTTCCAGTCTAATTTTATTGTCGTTTGGAGACTCAATTATTCGTAGACTTTTGCTTGGCAGCAATGCTTTTAGGTAAGCCAACATCAATCTTTATACAGACTACAGCTAATTCCGTGAATTATCAGTCCACTGCGCATTTAAGATTGCGGAAATTTAGTTCAACATAATTCCAAACTAATTAAAAGTGATAATAGAAAGTCTGTCTGACAAAAAAACTGTAGTGATGCCAGAAGGAATGATAGTGATACATAATAAATTAATTTCACTAACGATGACTTAGTTTTCTCACTTCTGTTAGAGCAGATAGAAGATTAAATATAAGTTATATATAGATTTTGTTTGTTTTTACTACTATACATATACCCTTTAACTAATGACAAAAGCTTTGATGTTCAACCGGTTGATATTCCTTAAGGCCCACTTGGATACAGCTGAAAACTGAAAACTGAAAACTGAAAATACTGTAGCAAAATAATTTTTAAATGTGTGAATAGTATCGTGAGATCCATTTTTAATGAAAAAGTTGCTAAAAAGTGAAAATTGTGGGTCCATAAACAGTGAAATTTGGGTTAAAAAGTCACATGTTGCTGCTACTGTTCAATGAACAGTAGCCACAACAGTAATGAACAGTAAAAATTTGGTTGGGAAAGGCTTGAAACGCGTGTGAAAAAAAAAAAAAAAAAAAAAGAGGGCTGAAAACGTAATGCCAGACGCAAATGCGCTGGCCAAACGGTGTTTTAGTGTCTTAAATAGAGATATTTAGTGTGGCAGGCGTTTTGCATTTTTCTCTAAGTCCTGCGCTCAGTTTTTTTTTTTTTTGAGAGTCCTGTGCTCAGTTCATAGATCAGTAAATACGAAAAAATGCAAATGTAACTTTAAAATTAGGTCTCATAGATATTATTCATAGTTTTAAAATTATTTTGTTATAGTATTTTTAGCAATAAGTTTTCAGTTTTTAGCAATAATCGGTATCCAAACAGACCTTTAGTGTGCATTAAGGAAGCAATGAAAATTATAAATTATTTTACTATTCAACGTATTTTTGCTACTATTCATAGGTTCTATTGTACTTTTTGTTCTATTCATGAGTTCCACTACACTTTCTGTTCTATTCATAGATCTTACTATACTATTTCAACTAACTTTTATTTTTATTTACCATATTTTTAACAATAAAATTTCAGTTTTAATAAAACTTAGTGTTCAAATTAATCTCTTATCCCCATTATTACTATCGAAATATTAAAAGAAAAATATACTCTTTAGCTGACAAAAAAAAATTACAACCAACATCTTGGCCTTTACTTTTCAAATGTGAGATGATAAGCTCAATATCAATCATTTTCAACCTTGACCTTGTCAGTGCCAAAGGAACCTAGAGGGCAAAGACGACAACATGTTATAATCTCTCTTTTTGTAACATACAAAGATTTTCTTGACCAGCAACTTTTACCTACCATCTCTCATTCATGTTGTTTCCCCAAAAAAAAAAAAAAAATCTCTCATTCATGTGCCAACAAAATTTGTACGTTGGCGTGTTTACATGGGAAAGGTATTTTGTCATTTCTGTGTGAGACATCTCTCTCGCTGACACATGGGACCCGCTTGATGAATATGAAAATTTCTTGCTTAAATTATGTGACACTTGTGCATGTTTTATCGTTTTATAATTTTCAATTTGTTTATTTTTGAAATTGTTCAATTACGTGCATATGAAAAGCCTATGGCCTGTTTGGATGTTTAAAAGAAGAGAGGAAGTAGAATAGAGAAAAAAAGAGTAATTTAATTACTTTATTTAGAAGTTTTTTTTAAGGGAGGAGGAGGAGGGGTTTGGAGGAGTTTTAACTACCTCTAACCCCTCATTTTTAATTCTTCAAAATTGGAGAGATTTGGAGAGAGAGTAGAGTAGATAAATTATTGACCAAATAAATTCTCAAATTTACCATTTTTAAAGTAACAAAATTACAAACTGATTATATAGATAATCTTTGTTTGTTTCCTGAGAAAATTTAAGGTGAATGAAAAAAAAAAATTGAATCTCACTATTTCAAGCTAAACAACCCCCTTTTTCTTGACCATTCCTCACGATCCATAACCTCAACCACCGAGCTCCAAAACCATTCCTCATGATCTCTCTAATCACAGTCACCGACTCATATTTAAATTTATATATATAAAAAAAAAAAATCAAATCCACCGCACCGAAATGGATAGTACTGGTTAGTCTCAGCTCTTGTTTTTTCTTTCTTATTCCCTTTTATCAACGTTGTATTTTTTGTATGGCGGTTCTTTGATAATCGTACAGTTATCTAAACGTGTTTGCTTCGTTTGAAAATGAACATTTCAATACTCTAAGTGATTAGATTCTGAGTACCTTTTTTTCTTTTTTTCTTTTTTTTTTTTTTTTTTTTTTTGTTTCCGTTACTATAATATTTTCTATGCAACTAAAATGGATTCGTTTGCCTCTGATTTTAATTTTATTTGTTGAAGCTTCAACGAGTCTTGGGCTAATTTGTTATTGTAATTATGTGTTTGGGACATTGTGTAAATATGGATAAATTTGTCTATTTAAATCATTTACTATCATTTCCATCGTAATTTTTACAACATTCAAACAAGAGGAAGGGCTAATTACTCCCTTCTCCTTACTAATTTTAAAAACATCCAAACAAAGTAGAGGATAACTATTCCCTTCTACTTTACTCCCCACTACTCTTCTCCCTCTCTAAACTTCCAAATAGGCCATTAGTGATTTTTAACATACAGTATGCCTAGAATCAGAATCATAAATTTTTGTTTGTGGGGGACTGAGTTATGGTACTAACTAGACATAATTAAGACAAACTTTGTACGCATGCTGGCGTGTGCACACACACGTAAATATTTTGATGTTAGAGGAAGTTATAATTTATAAATATATTATATACAAAAATATCATCTTTGATGTATATATATTTACTTAATTTTAAATTTTATTATTTTTAAAATTTTAACAAGTAGATGAAAGTTGTCTAATTTGATATTAGACATGTTTTAAAATGTAATAAAAAAGATTATTATTTGTTATCAAAGTTATGCTTGACAATGATCTTTCTTAAAATAAAATTAATCCATTATCATGCATCTTAAGATTGAAATTTTAAAAATTTTCATTTTCAATATAAATTGCCAAGTTATCTACCAAAGTGAATAAAACAATTACAATGCAACCAATGGAACCTTCAAAATCTTAGCAAATATAAAAGCAGATTTTACAAAGAAAAATAAAATAGAGAAAACAAAAATAAGTTACTTGTCTTTGTAACCACTAAGCCTATCAATCACTTATATCTTTAAGAGGATCATTGGAATTTTTTGGAGGGCAAGAAATAAAAATAACACAAGGAGAAAAGACATTCATCCACCCTGTTGTTATTCATGTAGAGACCATTACAACTCTCTGGCTCTCTGCTACTTAAGTTAGCATGTCTCTCTCCCCCTCCGGAAGAAAGATGTTAGAGTTCATAGATGTGTTTGACAAACCTAATGTCAAAAGATATTAAATTTGGGTTTTATTCATTAATAGAATTGTGTTAGAGTTAAGTATAAGTTAGAATTTGTTCAAAGCTAGCCTGTGAGCTAGGTTTTGATATGTTTAAAGAAGATAAGTTGATCTTTTGCCATATTTTTTAACACCAAAATGAATTTTTGAGTGGAACTTATTTTATTGGAAAGTAGATATTTGTGGTTTCTAAATAGATTAATGGACACAAATTTTTTTTTGGTGCAAAGAGGAATTTTATTTAAGAGAAAACTAATTACCGAGAACGATTTTTAAAAATCTCAACCTATCATGGATTTAAGTTTTTTTTTTTTTTGATAACTTTTAAAGAAAAATATATATTCTGGTGAAAAAAAAAAAAACATATAACTGAAAATAATCTCATCTATAATTAATCAAAGCTCATTCTACAACCTTAGAGGGCGTTTGGTCATAGAGTCCAAAACATAGTGATCAGTGCTTAAATACTGAACACTAGTGTCCAAAAACAGAAAATAGCGTTTGGTGGACCATCTCTGTTCAGCTGCAGTTTGAAAAGCATTGTTCAAAAACATGGGCTTTTCAAAACATACTCCGGGTTGATTTTTAACAACAACAACTAGTATTGAATGGCGCTTCCGTAATTAGGTTGAACACTATTATGGGCACACTGGTAAGCTTTTTTGAAAGAATTGTCTCCTCTCTCCACTGGTCAGCAACTGTGCAGCATTACAAAATATTTTATTTTGTACTTTGCTTAGCTTTTTTTTACAATCTAACGCATATATATCAAACACATATTTTATATTTTTGAACACTGAAACATGTTATTTAAACCATGATACTAAACACATTTTTTTGTTTCATAAATACTAAAAATACGTATTTCAATAATATTTTTTAAATTATAATTTTCACATTTTTTTTAACAACAATTTTTATACTTTATGACTAAGCAGGCCCTTAGTCTTAGGCCCGCCCACCATGCATCGTCGGCATCATGTTCTGAGTTCTGACTTCTGAGACAAGTAGTAACTTTCAATTGGCATATGTGAATATGGTACACGAACTCTAATGACGTCCCATCCGTTTCAATTCCAAATTTTATTGTTGTTCGGCATCTCAATATGTGATAGACATTTGTTTGTCTTTCTTTGACGAATAATAAAATTTGTTTGTCGGCAATGCTTTTAGGTAAGCCGCTCTCAGACTTGATTCAGGCTACAGCTAATTGCATGAAATTATTTTTGGTATATACGGTAGAATTTCAAATTATAATGGACACTTTATGATGGTTGTTTTCTTAATTGGTTTTTGATTGGTTTTTGATGTATGTCGAGTTTAAATTTTAAATCTCTTATTTAATAATAAGAGAATTTATGAGTCAAGTTAATTAGAACACATAAGATTGCGAGAATTCAGTTAAAATAGAATTCCAAACTAATATTCTTTAAAAAAAAAAAATTCCCAAACCATTAGTGATAACAGAAGTCTGAGCCAAAAAAAATTTAGTGATGCCAGAAGGAATGATAATGATGCATGGTACTTAACCTTCTAAAAAGGGTTTGACATTTCGCAGATGATGACTGGGTCTTCTATCCAAGGATAAGATAAAAGGAGAAATAAGATCGAAAATAAGTTGATTGTTTTTGCTAATTGCTATCATGCATTTATTCTTTCACTGACAAATAATTACAAATTCATGTCCTATACTTTTCAACGCGAAATGATATTCACAAAATTAATCATGTTATAATCTTTCTTTTTGGCAATGTACAATGATTTTCACTAGAAATTTACAACCTACCCTATCTCATACGTGACATCATGCATGTCTTTTCGTTTTATAATTTTCAATTTTACTAATTACTTTTGAAATTGTTCAATGACGTGCATGTGAAAAGCCTCAGTAATCACTGATCTTTTACACATGCCTCGTGTGAAAAGTACTGAAAAAAATGACTATGGACATCCCAAACCATTAGTGATAACAGAAGTCTGAGCCAAAAAAAATTTAGTGATGCCAGAAGGAATGATAATGATGCATGGTACTTAACCTTCTAAAAAGGGTTTGACATTTCGCAGATGATGACTGGGTCTTCTATCCAAGGATAAGATAAAAGGAGAAATAAGATCGAAAATAAGTTGATTGTTTTTGCTAATTGCTATCATGCATTTATTCTTTCACTGACAAATAATTACAAATTCATGTCCTATACTTTTCAACGCGAAATGATATTCACAAAATTAATCATGTTATAATCTTTCTTTTTGGCAATGTACAATGATTTTCACTAGAAATTTACAACCTACCCTATCTCATACGTGACATCATGCATGTCTTTTCGTTTTATAATTTTCAATTTTACTAATTACTTTTGAAATTGTTCAATGACGTGCATGTGAAAAGCCTCAGTAATCACTGATCTTTTACACATGCCTCGTGTGAAAAGTACTGAAAAAAATGACTATGGACACGAAAGAATGGCAACAGCCAACAATGAAGATAACAAGAGGAGAAAATATCTTTATCCACTCATTTTTCCTTCTCTTTAATTACTTAATTTAAAAAATAAAATAAAATAAAAAACAAAAGAAGATACCAATTATGTAATGTGGAGGTCAAGAACCATGTAGTTTAGTCGCATAATCTTCTCTATTAGTAAGAGAACTAGGGTTTCAAATTTTTCATTCACTCTATTATAATTATCAAATTATAAAAAGAAGTAATGTAGTGTGTTTCTTTTTTTACATTTTATAAAATTAGAACAATATGTACTCTAGGGTGCCTGCTTGAGAGATAGTACATTAATACTTACCTTTGAGTAGTATATTTGACATCTATGTAAGGGTATTTTACTCAAATAGATGCTCAAAATAGAAAATATTTTGTATTTATTTTTTCTACACATGTGATGTAGTTCAAAAATATTACTCAAACAATCAAGCATATGCACTCAGTTGGAAGTTGAAAATTTTTGCCGATTTTATATATGGAAGATTGGTTTGTGGAAGAAGTTTGTGTTGAAGAATCATTGAGTTTTGGGGCTATTGAAGTGGGAAGGCAAGTGGGACATTTGATATGGTTACAATAGAGAGTTTAACTTAAAAGGTTTTGTAAGTAAGTAATTGTAATATTTTCTTCTAGTAGATTTTCATTTTTATTGTAACAATAGAGATAATTATTTATTTTTCATTTTTATTAAACAATCAAGCATTAGCTTTTTCTTATTTATTATTATTTATAAAGATAATAACAATATGTTGTTAATGTCATAGTTTAAATCTTTTCCTCCCTAGACCTCCAAACATTTTATGCATGGAGAGGTGCCAATTTAATTACAAGGCCCTTGGCTCGGTCATATTCGGTCATATTAGCTTGTGCAATTATTTTTTGTCTATTTTAGTATAAGAACTTTTTTTTTTTTTAATATATACTCATTTTTCAAAACTCTCCATATTAGATCATCTATTTTGCACTACATTTTATATTAAAATATCAAATTTTATTGATTTTTTTAAATTGTTTATCTTTCTTCATATATGACAACTACTATCAACTTTCTTTATTTATCATCGGGATACGTTAAAAAAAAAAGAAGAAGATAAATGCAAAATGAATTGTGCTAGTGTAAATTTACTCAATTACTTTAGTAACTATGTATTTTTATACAACTTTACATGACTTAATCTAAGTGAATTTTAGACTTAGTTGGCTAAAATATGATATATATTTTTTGTTATACAAAGACTGATTTGAATGATTTAAAATGTTGTTTGGTCATTTTAAATAGGTCCAAGCAAGCTAGGTTAGCCCTACAATGGTTTATCTGACTTAAGTAAATAATGACGTGCATCATGTGTTTGTTAGATTTCCAAATCATTTACTGGCTTGAGTTTTCCATGAAAAATAAATAAATAATGAATGGAGAGAGAGAAAACAAATATATGATTATGAAAAAAAGGGCATATATTGGGTTGTGAGGTCAGCAATGACCATAAGAGAGAGGCGATGACCAAACTCAAAGTTTCTTTCTTTTTCTGCTTGACTGTATTATATATATACTGAGACATGAGAGAGAGAGAGAGAGGGCGCGTATTTAAGAGGGAGTTGGTTGGTGAGAAATAATAAAAAAATAGAGTGTAATGTATATTTTATTGGAATAAAATTGTAAAATAAATGAATTGATGTAGGTGTTTTGTAAAAGTGAATGTGTAAAATAGAAAAAGTAGGTTTTTAGTGTAAAAATAGATGTGTAAAATACACATGCTGATGTGAATGCTCTAAGTAAATAATGACGTGCATCATGTGTTTGTTAGATTTCCAAATCATTTACTGGCTTGAGTTTTCCATGAAAAATAAATAAATAATGAATGGAGAGAGAGAAAACAAATATATGATTATGAAAAAAAGGGCATATATTGGGTTGTGAGGTCAGCAATGACCATAAGAGAGAGGCGATGACCAAACTCAAAGTTTCTTTCTTTTTCTGCTTGACTGTATTATATATATACTGAGACATGAACTATGGTATACTCTCTGTTTAATATAGATACACATCATTTTCACGAAAAAAAAAGGCATGCTAGAGAAAAGAATGAATAATTCGTTTTTGTTTTCTTGTTTATTTACCCTTCTCTGTGTAATATTGATCGCGCCTTCTTTGAACGTTGTTTATTATCTGTATATGTTTACTTGTCCAATGACTACTAAGGTCAGTCCTTATAGTGATGCATGTCTTGTCTTCTTATATTCAATAAAAGAATATATTGCAAAAGAAAGAATAGTGACATGTTTTGTCTTATTTATAAGAGATCCTAATTATTTTACTGCTTTTTTTTCTTCTTCTAGTCTTTGTTTATTGAACTAAGCTGTATTTTCAGCCCAAAAATTAAAAATAAAAATAAAAATAAAAAGAAAAGGAACTAAGCTATATTTAGGAAAAATGAGATTTTTGAAAAAAATTGTACTTTAGTTAAAAAAGAAAAAGAAAATTTATTAAGATGTAACAAAGGACACATTGGCCTTACACATGATGTATGTAATTCCTCTTGAAAGGCATCAGATTTATAAGGAAAAACAAGATGAAGAATTAAGATTTTTTTTTTGGAGGAAAATATGAAGAATTAAGATGGTAATGTTGGACACAAGAAATTGTTGAACCGCTTTAATTAGAAATGAACCTTGTCTGCTAATTAAGCTATTAATTTAAGTAAGTGAAATATTGAGGTGATGAAGTTGGGACTAATACAGAAAAAAAAACCATTCACTCATCGTACTTTCCACTTATTTAACATTAACTTTCACACATAAATTTATAGAGAAATGATATGTCTACAAATTTATATTGCCCTCAATTAGAAAATAAAAAGAACGAAAAAAAGGAGAATGTGTAGAGTATTAATCTGAACAGGAACTACATGCCCCGTTTTTTTTTTAAATTACTTTTAATAATCTATATGTATTATGAATTAAAAATGTTAAGAAATTGATCTCTCAAAAAATAGATTAATATTTTACGGATCTTAGAAGAAAAAAAAATTCATATCTCATAAAAAATAATAAGATTATAAATATATTATATACATTTTATAAAACCCCTGAAAATTTTATTATTTTTGAAAAATTCAATAATACATTAAAATTCTTCAGTGGTTTTTATACAATAATATTTAAAACATGTTACTAGAGAAAGTTAAATGTCAAATCCAAAATAAAATACCTATTTAATATGGGTAGTAAAATATTATCTATAGAGTTTTTGTTTTGTGTGTTCGTTATGCTTAATTTTTATAATTTTCCTGAGTACTTACATAGTTTTTTTTCTTAAATTTATTATTATTATTTTCTTAATTTTTAGTTTTTGCTAATATTTGAGTCATGAAAGAGTGTAAAGTCCATGAGATTTTTTTTTTAAAATTTTTATTTAGAGTTTGATTGGAATAATATTTTTACAAATGATTCTTGATTGACATATTGCTATATTATTTGTGGGTTGCACAATTTTTATATATGCTAGACATTTAGTTTATTCTACAAATTTGCTAGTATTGTAAGTTATAAATGAAGTTAATTTTTGAAATAATAGTTAAAATGTTTAAGATTTAAAAGCTTCGATAATTAAAAAAAATTCACATAATTCATGTAAATAAAACAAAAAAAGCATTATAGATATCATATAAATTCTCAAATTTATTTATTTTTATATATATTTATAAATAAATATTTTAATAACTGAATCATACATGACTTATTCAATTATATTTGAAAAGATAATTTCTAATAAATTAAATTAAAAACTTTCTATATGATAATGGTTAGGTAATTTTTCACAAAATATAAAAATTTTGAATCTCATTTCCAAGCAAAATGAGAAACGCATGTGGAGGCAATCATGGGACACTAGCATAATGGTTCTCCAATTCAAACCAGCTTTTTTCTTAGAAAGAAAAGAAACGACAATAAATTGGTGAAATAGTAAATACATCTCAATTAGGATTTGGGAAGCCTCAAAGTCAAGAAAAGGTGCAACTACTTTGGGAATATAATTAGTGGTTTCAATGTTTTGATAAATGTTTTGATAATTCCTTAGAAGCCAGCGTCGATTGATAGTGGAATTCACCATTTCTTTTGTCCCACTTGAACTTAGAAGAGCATTTTTTTTCAACAAGTAGCTGCACGCTTTGCCTTGGGGAGACCGGTCAAAACACGTGTTTGGAATTTAATATTTCATTTGCCTTGCATTTCAACGCTAGGATTTCTTTTTTCAATAATTCATTAATTACACTAAATGGAGTGGATGAGAGTGAGGGAGTTGAGGAAAAGGATGTAGGGTTTAATAAATTTTTGTTTTGGAGATGTTTTTATAATTCTATTTAATGTAAAAAGTTTAGCTTTAAATCAGTTTGAAGTTATATTCCTCTAATTTATTATGTGCAATTGAACAAGTCATTTATGTTTAGTTTATAGTTATTTAAGCCAATAAATGTCAAAATTTTCAATTTGTATAACCACTCTGCTCATTGTTCAATTTTGTCATATTAGGAGACACATCAATTTTGCTGCTTATAATATTGCTAAACATGTTATAGAGTTCTCAGTGTATATGAATGATATTTTACCATATCTTATTGCTGTTGTTAGAAATTTAGACCCCTTAAAACACAACCAGATTGCGTAGCCTAGTTAATTAGCCAAGTTGTTACTTAGTCAAATTAAACAATTCTAGGTTAAAATAATCAAACAATCATATCAAGAATATAATGCAGCGGAATAATAAATAACACAAGATATGATCACCCAGGAAACCACACGGTAAAAACCTGGGGAGGATTTGACCTAGCTATCCTCAAGGTAAACCTGAATCCACTATGCGAAAGAATCGAAGTTCATACAGAAGGACTACAAGCTCCCCTCTTGACTTCCTAATGCTACCCACCAGTAGAACTTACTGACATGACCACGTGCAAGCTCTGAATCCACGGATTCCTTCTTTCTTGGATTCTTCAATCAGCTACAAGCACCCCCGCTTGATTATCTTTAAGCTTCAATGGTAGCAACCAAGTTGATCATTAAGATGTAGATAATATCTTCAACTTGAAAACCTTAAGCTTTGTGTAAAGGAAAGCTCCTCAAAGATCTCACAAGAGATTTACACAAAACAGCAATGTATGAGCAAAAATACAATTGGAGCAACCTTCAAAAACGTGGCTAGGGTTTAGTTTGTATACCTAGGGTAAAAACATAAAACCCTAAACGTTTAATGAAGTATGGCTGAGTTGAAAATTCTGCAGAAAAATCAACCTGTGCGATTTTCGATCGATCGAGTCTATTCTTCGATCGATCGAGCTAGGCCGAAAGTCCCAAGTACTTCTGCAGCCACTCGATTCCAACTTTACAATAATAAATCAACTTTGAGCAAGCCTAAACAAGACTAAATACATTGTTTTGATCATGGTTTGCCAACATTACAAATTAGAGTTCTAAATACATAAAATCCTAAGACCTTAGAACCTAACAGCTGTAATCTTAACCGATATGAATGATATTCCTTAATAAAATTACAGTCTTCTATTGAAAAAAAAAAAAAAAAAAAAAAAAACCTCTCCCCTCAATTACCCCTGCTTAATTTTTAAATATTTAAATAAAGAGGAGATATGTTTATTCTTCTTCTCTCTCAATTTTAAATTAAAAATCAAAACAAGGGGAAATGGTAACAATTCTCCTCCACTTTCCTTATGTTCCCTCACTTATCCTCTACTCTCCTCTCTCGTCAAACTTCAAAACATAGTCTAAGGAAAGAGATTCAATCACTAATTCTCTTCATAAAGGATACCAAACAATGCTATGAGTTATAAAACTCTTATCAATATCATGATTTGACGAATAATTATGACTGTAAATTTTTTTATATACATTTGAATAATATACAGTGAATTTATCGTGTATAATGTAGTAAAAATTAAATATAACAAGTAACATGGTTCAACATAAGAATTACATATCGAACTATGTTCATATGCTTTTTTTTTTTTGCTGAATAACTATGCTCATATGCTATGTGACTCTACTATAAGCATATTCATACTATAAGATAATTTATTTTAATTGGAATTTATTATTAAAGCTTTAAGATCAAAGTACTATTCCAATTAGACTCATTATTGCATCATATGCTTTTCCTACATATAATTTTTTTTAGTTATTTTCTTATTCATTTTTGATGATTTTTGCGAAATCTTTCTTTTAATTTAGGGCACATATCAGTTTTCATCCTTAAAATTTATCACATTTTTTAATTCGGCCTAACGAATTTCAAATGTAGTAGTAAAATCCTTCAAGTTTGTACCAATGTGGTCAATACACTAATTTGGACACGTGTCATGTGATTAGATACATGCATAATTTAAAATAAAAAAATGTCTATGTGACTTAAAGATAAAACGCAGTAGTCTAGGTGGAGTTCCACGTAATTACCATGATGGCTAATTATTACCGTGTAGAATAAAAGAAAATGGAATAAGATTTATACTTTATGAACTTGAATTCACTGAATAATATTCCGTATTTGGTTTATGAGAAAAATATTTAGGAAAATACAATGATATAAAAAATTAGTGCTTGTGAAACTCTAAGGATCAAATAAGAAAATGTGCAAAGCTTTAAGGACCAAATTAAATTGGATTATTTTACAAATTTTAAGAATTTGATATTGCTACATTTGAAACTCTACAAACCATATTGAGAAATGAGACAAACTTTAAAGACTAAAAGTAGTATATTTACCCTTTTATTTACATATGATTTTTTTATTAATCCATGCATCCAAGGACATAGTGCTAATATTAATAACGCTTAAAATGAACATAGATATAAATTTTTTTATTATTGATTTATGCTTTAAAAAAAATTAATATATCAAACATGTGGTGTTCAATAAAGAGGAATGAATGAAACTTATGGAATATAATTTAAAAAAGTCTAAATATTATTGGGATTTCTAAGCTTAATTTTAAAGAAAAAATGAAAAATAAATATTACATAGTTTTTATTTTTTATTTATTTTCTATATTTTCATTTTGGGGTTTCATTTTTAACACAGAGCAATTTATAATTAATTGAAAAAAGAGCCTTTCACAACTTTGAACTCAAAAATATGATTTCATCTGTTTCATTTTGTTAGTCTACCTTATTTAAAAAATAAAAAAATTATAATTATTTAAAGTTTTAAGAAGTAATCATTTTTTTTTTATTAAAAAGAAGGCAATATTGACATTTAAAAAAAATGATAAGAAGGCAATATTTAATGCATTTAAAAAATACTAATGAGAAAATTTTATTCTTCTTAATAACTTATGAAAGGTGGGAAAATTGTATTTATAAAAAAATAATTCATGGTAAAATAATAAAGAAATAAAATTACGTGGACTCGAGAGAAGAGTAATAAATTTTAATTTGGGTCCGGTTATTAATAAACAGTTATAAAAAAGTTTTGATTTGATGTAACTTTTTTAGAAAATATAAAAAATTAAAAAAATTAATTATTTTTTTCATGAATAATTTTTTAAAATAATTTCAAAACCAATACTTTCAAAAGCATTGCTTAACTTCTCCCTTTAAGATTTTAAAAAATGGTTATGCATCCAAAATATTTTAGAGGCATTTGATTTGCCGTGATGTTACATTATGTGATAATCTTACGTTATTATAATCTTACTTTAATATAATCTCAATACAAAAATTTAATATTACATTATTTAAGAAAATGATGAGATTATGACAATATGATATATTTTATTATTTTAAATTATAGTAATGTTAAAAAAAATAAAAAATTTAATATTATATTAGTATAACGTGCATCACATAAAAAAGCATATCAAAAACAAACAAACGACCCTTAAAGTCAATTCAGTTTGGTTTCATATTGGTGGTTGTCAGTCTAACCAAAACCAATTTTCTACGAATTGGGACCATATCGGTCATTCTCTAATATTATTGCAGTATGCAGATGTTTCTTCAAAAAAATAAGTATTCAAATGGTAAGTCAAGCAGTCAGTATCTTTTTTGTATTTTAGATAGCTTCTTTTCTACCCACAGGTTCACCCGCTATACTCAGGCCACCCACTGAGTTAGAAGCTTCCAACCTCTTTCCCTGTTCAAAGTCTCCGGGATTCCAACATCAATCACAATCTCTTTCACTTTTTTGTTTTTGTTTTTAGTGTGCAGTTTTTCCCTCTTTCACATTGATGATTGACCTCACGGTGGACTCCCAAGCGTGGAATAATTCTTACCGTGCTGTTATATGCTTTAAATTGATTGGAGTTTTCAATGATTCTCTTATTAGGAACAGAATTCTTATGGAACAAATCCGATGATAGATTTTCTTTCCTCGTGCATGTGGGGAGAGTACACTACGCATGTCTGTCACTACTCGAATAATTCTAGAAACTAGAATTTCATGGAAAAAAGCAAAAAAAAGAAAAAGAAAAAAAAAGAGCTGCATACATTGAATTTTAGATCCATTTGATAATATTATTTTTGTATTTTTTAAAAATATGTGAGTAAAAAAATGTATAAAAATACTGTAATATTATTTAAAAACTGAAAACTGTTATTTAAGTTGTAATAACAAATACCCTCTTATATATCATATATTTTATAACACATTTTACTACAACTTACACATATGTCAATTTGTGATTAAATTACATTATTTACATACAAAACAACTCAAACATTTTTAGGATTTTTTTTTTTTTTTTAACTTAGGGCATTTCTTTAAGAAATAGTCATATTTCTATAAATTTTTATGAAAAAAATTAAAATTTTAATTAAATTTTTTGATATTTTATATAAAAAGTGATATAAAAACTTTTTAAAATAATTTGTTAATAAATGTTAAAGGGCACCGGTTAATGAGAGCCTGAATCTCTTAACTTTTTTTTTTTTTTTTTTTTTGGGAGGGAAGAATCTCCAAACTATTTGTCCATGTGCAACTGCCTCACATGGATAAGAACAAAACAAATGAAAAAGGAACTTCATGACACTATTTCCTACTGTATGTACAAGTTGCTGGATGTTGAATACTTGAAGATATAACCGTGGTTTGATAATGTTGTCCTAATAATATTGTTTGTATTTTTTGAAAATACGTGTGAATGAAAAAGTGTGTAAAAATATATATAATATTATTTAAATACTAAAAATTATTGTTTAAACAACGGTAACAAATAGACACTATAATTTCATTTTACCTCCACTGCTCTGCCGCTTTGCCAATAGTCTCAAAGAAAAGAAAAGAAAAGAAAAAAAACATTGGATAATCATGCAAAAATTTCATTTTCACTAATCTCTGTTTTTCTTCTTCCATTGGAAAATTCTATAAACTAATCATATGCAGCACAACTCCATTTATCCACTAAACAAATTATCTGTAATGTCATTTTCACTATTTCTTAAAAAATATCCACATTGTCCAAACGAAGCTGCCTATCTTTACCCATTCAAAAAAAAAAAAAAACTTGTTTTTAATCATTGTAAAAGGTCCCACCGCCACCACACATGACACAGCCATGGTTCTTCAAATCCCATTCCCACACTCAAACATTTTGGAACCCAAAAACCTGAACTTGGAAATGAACTAAAACTAAAACCAAGTCTCTGTCAAAGTAGTCCGAACATAGTAAGCTATGTTTCCATTTCTTCTCTTCCTGTTGTTTCTCACACCACACTTCACTCACTCTTTGAATCAAGAAGGCCTTTTTCTTCAACAAGTCAAGCAAAGCCTCTCTGACCCAAATCAGGCCCTCTCTTCATGGAACGACCGAGACGACACTCCATGCAACTGGACTGGCATCAACTGCAACGACTCGACTCACCGAGTCGACTCAGTCGTCCTCTCCAGCTTCGGACTCGTAGGCCCTTTTCCCACCTTGCTTTGCCGACTCCCTTCTCTCTCTTCACTCTCTCTCGACGACAACTACATCAACGGTTCCCTCCCCGTTGATATCTCCATGTGTCAAAATCTGAAGCTCCTCAACCTGTCCGCGAACATCTTGGTGGGTCCCATCCCGGCCACTCTGTCTCAGCTTCCGAATCTCCGGACTTTGGACCTTTCAGTCAACAACTTTTCGGGCGAGATTCCGGCGAGTTTCGGAGAGTTTCGCCAACTCGAAACGCTCATCCTCCTGAATAATTTACTAAACGAGTCGATACCCATTTCATTGGGAAACATTTCCACTCTGAAAGTGCTTCAACTCGCATATAACCCGTTCATACCGGGTCCGATACCGAGTCAACTCGGCAACCTGGCGAATCTCGAGGTACTCTATCTCAGTGGGTGTCGTCTCATAGGTCCGATTCCGGACAGTCTCGGCCGGCTGACTCGCCTGAAAAGGCTCGAGTTGACCTATAATAATCTCAGTGGGTCAATCCCCAGCTCAATCACACAGTTGAAAAGCATAGTCGAAATCGAACTGTACTGGAACAATCTCTCCGGCGTGTTACCATCGGGGTTGTCGAGCTTGACAACGTTGTTGAAATTCGACGTGTCGACGAACCAGTTGACCGGGACGATCCCGGACGAGTTGTGCGAGTTAGAACTGGAGTCACTGAACCTGCAGGAGAATCGCTTCGAAGGGTCTGTACCAGAGATCGTAACTCGTTCAACAAAGCTGTCCGAACTGAAACTCTACAACAACAAACTCACTGGCTCACTACCCAGTGAACTCGGGAAGAACTCACCGTTGCAGACCATTGACATTTCCTACAATGGATTCTCTGGAGAAATCCCAAAATATTTGTGTGAAAAAGGTGCTTTAAAAGAACTTATTTTGATGTACAATTCATTTTCGGGTGAGATTCCAGAGAGTTTTGGGAATTGTAAGAGCTTACACCGGGTTCGGTTAAAGCAGAACAATCTTTCTGGTTCAGTACCCGAAAGTTTCTGGGGCTTACCACGTGTGTATTATCTTGAGCTTGAAGATAACTCACTGTCTGGAAACATTTCTAGAATGATATCCGGTTCTTATAATTTGTCTCAGTTGTTGATCTCAAAAAACCAGTTTTCGGGGTTGATACCTGAGGAGATTGGGTCACTGAACAATCTTGTTCAGTTCTTGGGGAGTGATAATAGGCTTACTGGTCCAATTCCTGGGAGTTTTGTGAAGTTGAGTGAATTGGGTACGCTTGATCTTAGTAATAATGAGCTTTTCGGTAAAATTCCGGAGGGAATTAAAGCTTGCCAGAGGCTCAATGAGCTTAATTTGGCAAACAATAAGTTGTATGGTGAGCTCCCAAGTGAAATTGGGAGCTTACCTGTGCTTAATTATCTTGATCTTTCTGGGAATCACTTTTCTGGCAAAATCCCAATTGAATTGCAAAATTTGAAGCTATTGACGCTTAATTTGTCGAATAATAGGTTGTCCGGGGACCTACCTCCGCATTATGCGAATGAGAATTATAGGAATAGCTTTCTGGGAAATCCAGGGTTGTGTGGTGACCTTCCTGATCTTTGTCCTAGTGTAGGTGGAGGTAAGAAAGAGGAGAATCTGTGGATTTTCCGATCAATCTTTATGCTTGCGGGCATTGTTCTCATTGTTGGGTTGTAGGGTTCTATTGGAAGTACCAAACTTACAAGGAGAACAAGAAAGGGCTTGCTATGTCGAAGTGGAAGTCGTTCCATAAGCTCGGTTTTAGTGAGTGTGAAATTATGGATTGTCTCAATGAAGAAAATGTGATTGGTAGTGGAGGTTCCGGAAAAGTTTATAAGGTTGTGCTTAGTAATGATGAGATAGTGGCGGTAAAGAAACTATGGGGTGGAAAAAAGAAAGGAGATGGCAGTGTTGATTCAGGGAAAGATTGGTTTGAAGCTGAAGTTGAAACATTGGGAAGGATTCGGCACAAGAATATTGTGAGGTTATGGTGTTGCTATGACACTGGGGATTGCAAACTTCTGGTTTATGAATACATGCCTAATGGGAGCTTGGGAGATTTGTTGCATGGTGGCAAGGAAGGATTGTTGGATTGGCCAACAAGGTATCAGATTGCTCTGGATGCAGCTGAAGGGCTTTCTTATCTGCATCATGATTGTGTTCCATCTATTGTCCATAGGGATGTGAAGTCAAACAATATACTGATAGATGGAGGGTTTAGGGCTAGAGTTGCGGATTTTGGAGTTGCTAAAGTAGTTGCAGCAGTCAGCAAAGGGGGAGAACCAATGTCTGCGATTGCAGGCTCTTGCGGTTACATTGCTCCAGGTTTGCTAACATGTCACTTGATCACTCACTGATTTATTTTGCTATGCTGAATTGAGCACTCACTACTATCATTTATTAGTTTTTTTGTTCTTGGTTTCATATTTTGAAATAACTTATATTTCATTTGATCATGTAGTCCGTTCATACATACCATAAGCTATGTAGTTTGTTTGAGTAGACTAGTGATTGCGAAAATTATTGGTATAGTCTCTGCAGTATGCAATATGCCCACTTAAATGGTTTTCATCCACTTTAAAATCATTATCTGCAATAGGATTTAATAAATTCTAAGCCGCTGGCTTGTTTCTAATTCAATCTGCTTTGGGTTGAATCTGATGCAGAATATGGTTATACACTTCGGGTGAATGAAAAGAGCGATATCTATAGCTTTGGGGTGGTCATATTGGAGTTGGTCACAGGTAAACGCCCAACTGATCCTGAGTTCGGGGAGAAAGACTTGGTGAAATGGGTGTCCACCACCATAGATCAGAAAGGAATCGACCATGTAATTGACCCTACACTTGAATCTAAGTACAAAGAAGAGATCAGCAAAATTCTTGACATCGGCCTTCTTTGCGCTGGCTTACTCCCTATTAACCGCCCTGCAATGCGAAAAGTGGTTAAATTGCTGCAGGAAGCAGGGGCAGGAAATAAGTCCAAGAGAGTTCACAAGGACGGGAAGTTCTCCCCTTATTACCAGGAAGATGCCTCTGATCAAGGAGGTATAGTTTAAACATCCTTATGATGTCTGGTTTCATGGGAAAAAGAACAGAGAGTACCGAAAGATTGAGAGAGATTTGAGTTCTACATGGTATGTGAGGGTCACCATTGGAGTATGTAGAAGTCTAAGATTGTCTCTATTGAAAACGCCAAAAAGCTAAAAGCTCTCTAGATGGTTTAGATAATTGTAGCATTCCATTCTGAATAATGTCACTAATATCCGGTTGTAACAATTAAAGTATCTTGCTGTAGCTGCTTTTCATAGTTTTTGTTTGGTGGTTTGAACGTGCAAACGTAAAAAATGTCAAAAAGTTGAGACATGCTTTTCAATTAGGAACAGCTCGGATACTTTTGATTGGTGAACTTAGGCAAAATTCCTAGTTTTTAATGTATGATTTAGATGGTCCCGCTGCTATGTTGTTGTAGTGTGTAATCACTGTGGAATTCCAACTGGCGGAAAAGTAAGAAGCTTGTTTCATTGAAGTCTTTGTCACTTTGTGTCTTCCGTGGCCGCCTTCTTTTACCGAATTAATTGGGACCTAACGGTTATGTTACGCTATGGCCTTTTGTCTTTCTTCTTCGGCAACACTTTAAATAGTCAATATGGTGTGAGATCGAGGGCGGGCTCATTTTTATTTGAAAATGATAAGATCGAGACCAAAATGTTGACTAAAGAGGCAAGAATCCGAAGAAATAAATTGTAGACCCGGAAGTTATATTTAGAGTTGGACAGCTTGGTTAGCAATGAATGTCGTAGGCTGCAGCCTGCCCTTTAAGGGTTTGTTTGTTGTGGAGGCAAAATAGCATGGATGGAAAATTTTGGAGAGAAAATGAGAAGAAAATGTTTTTTGAGTGTGTTTGGTTGGGTGGAGAGGAAGAAAAATAAATGGTGGAGCCGAGTATTTTCTTCTTGAGCTCACTAAAAAGTCTTTTCTCTAAAATGGAGAGAAAACTGAAAGGAAAAAATGAAGTTGCTTAATGGACAAAAATACTCATGTCTAGTTCTTATCTTTATTTTTTTTTCTTGTTTTCTTTGTGCTGGGCACGTTGCCTTTTTTTTTTTTTTTTTTTTTTTTTGACATCATTTTATTAATAAAGGTGTATGAGTAAATTTATACAAACTTATTTTTTTCATCTCTCAACTTTTCCACTTCCAACCAAGCAAAAAGGAGAAAAATTAAAATATTTTTTATCCTCCCACTTTTCTATCCTCTTACTATTTTCTATTTTCCCACTTTTTCACCATTTCAACCAAACGAACCCTTAGTGTGCGTTTAACATTGGCTTAAAAAGTTAGTATTTTTTACTATTCAGCTCATTTTTCTAATATTTATAAGTTTCATTATACTATTTCAGCTACTTTTTAGTTTTATTTACAATACTTTTAGCAAAAAAAATTTACTTCCAGCTAAATAAACTGTTCCCAAATAGACACTTAAAAAAAAATATATATAGAAATACTCAATGTGTTCCATAACCAACACTCATTTGTAATGCCTCACTGAGTAAGTACAAGGTATTCTAGCTCATAGTTAAAAATGGAAAGTTTTATATAGGGTGCAAGGGATTCACCATAAATATGAGAGAAGGAAGCACCACATCACTATATTTTAGAATACTTAATAATTTTCCATACCTTATAGGTATAGTATTTAGGTGTTGTTCCTTAAGTTTCATTTTTTAAGATTTTGTCATGTGAATTTTTTTCTCATGGGAATGGAAGTGTATTTTTTAAGTAGCTACATGGTTGAATCTTAAAAAGTAAACTTAAGGAACAACACTTAATTCTCTTTATTAGAAAAAATAATATCGTTCCTAAAAAAAAAAAAGGAACAAAAAATATCATATGATAAAGAGCGATTATCATAGAGCAGAGGTCATATGTTAAAATTTTATCATATCTATAAAAGAAAAAAAAATAGATGTGTAATCTTACTATGTTTGCATGGGTCCAATAAACTTTTATGCAATGCGATTAATGAAGCAAGATCTCAATTGTTGTATTACCCAACTTTACAGGGATTTTGGAAAAATACTACTAATTAATAAACTTTTTTGCTCTGATTCTTTGCAAAACCGCACTTAATTCTCTTTATTAGAACAAATAATATCGTTTCTAAAAAAAGAAAATAAAAAAGAACAAATAATATCATATGATAAACAATGATAATCATGGAGTAGAGGTCATAGGTTAAAATTTTATCATATCTATAAAAGGAAAAAAAATAGATGTGTATTCTTATTATGTTTGCATGGGTCCAATAAACTTTTATGCAACGCGATTAATGAAGCAAGATCTCAATTGTTGTATAACCCAATTTTATGAGGATTTTGGAAAAATACTACTAGTTAATAAACTTTTTTGCTCTAATTCTTTGCAAAACCATATGAGAAAATATGGAAGCAAATTGTTGTATAACCCAACTTTACGTGGATTTTAAAAAAATATTACAAGTTAAGAAACTTTTTTGGTCTAATTCTTTACAAAACTATATGAGAAAATGCGGAATAATGCAATTTTTTTAAGAAACTAGCATTAAAAAAAAAAAGCATGAAATTGGCCAATATGGGTAATTCCTGTTGCACATAGTGTACGTACAGTACAGTTGTAAACATACTATGTGCAACAATCACTACCCTACATATATAAAGTTGTATTTATGGTTCCTCAAGTACATGGTATGTTTGATTTTAGTTCCTTAAATTTTAAAATGTAACAGTTTAGTTCCTCCTACTTTCTATTCATATATACTGGTGGAATGCTGAGTAACACCAAGTTTAAGTTATCAAAATTGAACCGACATCATATTTTAAAGGAACAAAATGGTCAAAATGCAGTAATAAATGGATAGAAAACAGAGTGAGTGAGTGATGACATCTTTCCCCTTTTCAAATTTAAATTGACCAAATTGTAACATTTTAAAATTACGCGACCATTGCATCTTTGATTAGACCCTATTAAACAAAAAAACCCTTAGTATTAATGCATAAATATAAGAAAATCATAATCGTAAAAAAGAAGAAGCAAGTGATGAATTTTTTTGTTTCTCTTTTTAATTTTTAATTTTATATATATATATATATATATAAAATCTCTTTCAGACTTAAATACTCATAATATCTTTTAAGGATAATGATTAACTCTAGAGTCCAGTTGCATTGAACCTATCTAGATGATGCCCTGTATCCATTGTTGGACATGTATCATCATTTGGATGGGTCCAGTGTAATTGGAAATTGGGCCCAATTCAAGTTCATTTTAAAAAATGAGTTTTCAAACTTTTAAAAATTCCTCTATAAATAGGAAGAAAATGTAATTAAAGTGCGAGCTTTGAAAATTGTTGAAAAAAGGTTTTTTTTTTTTTTTTTTTTTTTTGCTTTCTGTCTTAGCTTTTTAGCAAATAATCTAGTTTTTTATTATTTTTTTACATGAACTAGCTTTTAGCTTTCTGTAACGGATTTAACATAAAATTAATAAAAAAACCTATATCTTTTGATAAATACTATGCAAACAATCTACCGAAAATAAGCAAATTCCCAAACTGACCATGATTCTCTTTTGTTGAAATGTCATTATTGTGTTAGTATGTTAATTCACCCTTTCATTCCAACCACCAAAATCCATGAAATATTTCTGAAGAAAAAACCATTTTCACCATCAATAATCATCATCCCAGCAAATCAAGCTAACTAAAATCAAACATCTTCTGAAAAAAAAATTCATATCTTACAACATGGCCTACAAATGTAACAAATCTTCTTTTACATATTCATAGAGATAGACTGTGAATTGTGATTGTTTGTGGGAGAACCTAGAGCTAACAAACACACTGATCAATGGAGAGTCAAGTGATGAACAGTTCACCATCAACAACATAATTGAAGAAGTGTATTCAGGTATAACCTTCTGTGCTCAATTTTAAGTTATTTCTTTCTTTAAAAAAAAAAAAAAAATCTAAACGTCATGGTTTCCTTTTCAAAACCTACCAAAGTACAGTTAACAGTAATTCAACCAAAAGTGGTTCCGTAATTAGATGATTGCAATGAAGGTGAGCTGGCCGGTTAGCCCTGCTATTTGTCAAGGAGACAGAGGCCAAGGCAACTATGTTAGGCACTATGCCAAACTGAGTAAGAAGTATTTTGGCTATTGGAGGGTCAAGGTTTTTGACGAACATGAAGAATGAAAGATTAGGAAATATTCTCGTTTTGGAAAATGATTGTAGCCTAGTATAGACCCATCCTAGACGTGGGCCAAGGCCCAAGGAGTATGCCACTAACTCACGTTGTTGATTAAGAGGAGGATCCCAAATTGCTAAACGACATTCTTGAGGCATTAGAGAGACAAAGTAAAGGGGTTTAGACTAAACATCGAGGAGATTGAGGCAGCAAACTTGGCTAATGAGGAAGAAAGCTCTATCGAAGTGAAAATAGGTGCCTGGTTTCCAGTGGAGTTGAAAGATAATTTAATTGCCCTACTTAGAGAATTCCATGATGACTTTGCTTAGCCACCATACTAAAGACATGCTAGGCTTAGGCACAGATATTGTAGTCCACAAAATTCCAATAGAAACCAAGTGCACACATATAAAGGCAGATCCTCCAAGATATGAAACTACACAAAATTCGTACAATCAAAGAAGAGGTTAAGAAACAAAGAAAGATGGATAGGTTAATTAGTAGAGTATTGGGATTTAAGTAACGATTGTCCTAAGGACAATTTCTACTATCTCTACTCTAAGCTTGGTCGATTACATCGTCCAACTTCATTGCCACTACTAAGATCACACCTGTAAGGTTTTCCTATTTTTGTTTGCAGCCCCTTGAAATGGGAATGTTGTATGGTTTTCAAGATGATGGATTTAGTTGAATTGGCTGAGTATACTTTGTGTTTTAATTTGGATGGTTAGTGCTAAAAAGAGGGTCCAATCCAACACTTGTCCAAACCCGAGACCCGATGACCAACCTGCAGATAAGTACATGTAGCGTTGAGTACACCCCATAGTCAAAGCATTTGCTTCCCATGGGCAGAATGGTATACAAAATGCAAGGATACAGGTACACCATGATGAAATTTGTATTTTCTCCACTACTTCCCTCATCTAAACTGGGTCCATGCATTTTCTCCAACCAGTCAATTTCTTCCTAAAACCCTGGCTGACTGACTCGTTTTTTAGATAAACAGATAAAGATTTTATTGAAATGAGTAAAAACAGAAACTAGGAGCTGCCTTCAGCAAAATTATTATAGCTCTGAGTCCTCCACCATTTTGTTCTGCCAGTACTTAACTGCCCTTTTCTTTCACTTTTTCCCCCTTTAGTTTATTTTAATCATTAAGCTATTAAAAAATGATTAACACGAAAATTTGAAACCGATTATATCCATTAATTTGAGTTCCAAGTTAAACATCTGATTAAGCTTTTGTAAACCAGACAGAAGGGAATTTGAACTTTCCTTAAGATAATTTGATAGTTGGTAGGGGGAAACTCAAACCTGTATAGATTTTCTTCTCTATGGACCAATCAAGATTCTAAAAAATGCAGATGAAGCAGAACTTATTAGAAACAAGGCAGGATAGAAAATGTAAAAGAGCAACAGGGCCAATGTATCTTACTCGATGGATAAAAAATCATTCATATGTTACATTAATCATTCTTGATGTTCAAGATTGTATCTAACATGTCAGTAAACAGAGATGCTAGGCTGCCAGGTGATTGAAAAGGCATCATAATGCCAATTTACACAATTGCTGGAATCATCATCACTTTCCACTGTAAATTGAAAAGACAATCATCAAGAGAGAGAGAGAGAGAGAGAGAGAGAGAGGAGTGGATTTCGGTTCAGTAAACTTACGAGTTCATCATCAGAGTTATGTTGTCTCCCTTAAGAAGAATCCTCCCTGAACAAAATAGATGAACCACTTCAAAGAATGCACATTTAGGAGAAGGTAAAGAAAAAGGAGTGAGAAAAAGAGCCCACCTAAAGATTTTCTGCTCTTCTTCTTAACATTGACTTCTTCAGCATCATCCAGCACCAAATTCATGTACTCATCAAAGCCCTGTAGGGCACAAAAATTTATATTTGAATAAATTTACATTTATTCACTTCGAATTGCAAAAGATGCTCGAAATTCAGGGTGATCTCAGCATTTTAACCAAAGTTCAACACTTAGAAATGGCACTAAATATGGTGCAATTATGGCCATTTTGCCATTTTCAGTTGGAATATACATTTCTTATGCATGACAAATAAGGTCCAATTATGGCAATCAAATCTCACTGAACGACCAAGATTAGACAAACTCCATTGTTCATTGATCTAAGAAATCTGTAGAATCCTGATCCTAATAAATAAAATAAACACATGCCTTAGTCATAATCAGGCGTGCAGAACAAAAGATTACTGTTCACAAATATTTCAAAGTTATTACAGTGGAAATTTGAAATTTTCACATTTTAGACATGTTTGCAATACATTTTATATAGCAAAGATAATTATCATATACGTTACTAAAAATCCAGCCTTAATTAGTCCAGCCACTTTCAAAATCTACTTTCAGAGAATCATTCTTAAAAATTAGCATTTTTTCAGAGAACATCACAGCAATATTTCCTAAAAATATTTCTTTTGTTTACAGCTTAAGTAAAAAAAAAACCATTGAAAACAATATGTTCTTGGAGCTTTCTTATTGCTCTCTAAAACCAGTTCTTAAAAACTATTTTCTGCAAACATAACCAAACAGGCCCTAATAACCCCAATACCCAGCAGTTTTTAAAATTTCTTTTTGCAAGGATTTTAATTTTGAATGGAAACAACAGTTTCCCTCTTTTTCTTTTTTTTGGGGGGGATAAGTTACACTTGCACCTAGTGGGTCTTGAACCCATGGTCACACCCTCTAACCAATTACTATGGGAGAAGTGACAGTTGAGTTATGACTCATTGGCACAGGAATCTACAAGTAACAATGTTCATAAGAATTTCATGAATCATATCACTCAGAAATTCCAACTATTTTAGCATGACAATTATTGAAAAAAATCTTAAGACATTGCCTAGCATTCTCACCTGACTAAAACAATGTTCATAAGACATTGCCTAGCATGACAATTCATAAACCTGACTAAAATAATGTTCATAAGAATTTCATGAATCATTTCACTCAGAAATTCCAACTATTTTAGCATGACAATTCTTGAAAAAACCTTAAAGACATTGCCAAGCATTCTCACCTCCATCAAATGTATCAATCATGAACTTAAACCTTTGATTCCACCAAAACATTCTAGATGTTAACACATCTTTCTTGCCCCACTAAAATTCAGTCACTTCAATTTCAAACGCTGTGGCACTACCCAAATTTAATTATCCCTAAAAATTAAATATAATTTTAAAGCTAAAATAACACTAAATGTCTAAATCTCAAATTCTACAATGTAAATTGCAACTCAAAACATCATCTACAGAGTGATAAAATAACCACTAAACCCCTAGTAAACCTTCCTCCCCCCACCCCCCCCCAAAAAAAAAAAACCATCACAAAGCAACCCAGAACCTACAAAATACAAAGATTTAGCAGTGATTAAAAAAAAAATGCATAGATAAGCTTAGACATAAAACATACGATGATACGGCCCTCGATCCTCAGGTCTCGCTGCTCAAAAAGCCATATCTGAATGCGAGCTTTCTGTACCAATTCCCAACCAAAACAGGAAAAAAGCAAAAATTAGCTCAAAAACTTCACGACCCATTAAAGAACAAACAAAATCAAAGCAAACCCAGAAGACAAAACCATTCAAAATGGCCAAAAATAAGGACTTACACTCTGAAGAAACCTGAAAATCAGTTTTGTGAGACCGAGTAGAGTGAGCGAGAGTGGAGAGGAGACGGTGAGTGAGTGAGGGAGAGTGAGGGGCTGACGTGAGGTTCAGCTTCAGTGCGCGACAGAGAACACGGCGAGCCAGAGAAGACGATGAGGGAGAGAATGCGGTCAGTGAGTGACGGAGAGACAGTGGCTGAGGTGAGGCTGAGCTTCGGTGGGCGACATAGAAACGGTGAGTGAGTGAGGGAGAGAGAGTGGCTGAGGTGAGGTGGGCGACAGAGAAACGGTGTGTGAGAGAAGACGAGAGAGAGTCAGTGAGAGTGGAGACTGACTGTGAGCTAGGAGTTAAATTTGAAAAAGCCCTATTAAAACTCGATTTTCAGAGAATCGAGTTCCATGTCAGAGCCACGTGGCCTCACGTGGGCGACCACGTCAGCGCCAGATGGCGTCTACGTGGAACTCGAGTCTCAGAAACTCGAGTTCCATGTGGACGACACGTGGAACCACGCCAGCTCAAACTATGAAAACCGAGCGTCAAAGAGTCGAGGTGTGAGCGCGCAATTCGAGTCTCTGAGACTCGAGATGCTATTAAATGATATAGTTTCTAAACTAGGCCAACTAACAATATAGTTGGGTAATTATGGCTAATTACCCATTTCGTCCTGAAAATCCAAGTACAATCAATGTGTGTATATTCTCAGTGATAATGGAAAATATCCCAACAAAAACAAAATCAAATCCCAGATCTAATTGGCTGGGAAGCTGGACGCGTGGATTATGGTACCCTAAACTCTAGAGGGAGCTTCTACCTGAGAAAGTGATTGACACGGGTATGGTACCCCCTAATGTGGGGTACCTTTGACCTTTGCGAACATCACATTTTATCATACCCATTATGGAATAGAATCTGTATCTTTATGATTCATGACTATATTATTGTAAAGAAAGGGAATTTTGATTTTTTTTTTTTAATCAGAAAATAAAAAGTGTGGTAGTGAGGTGGATATCTTTCATTTTTTTTTTGAGAAGCAATATCTTTCAAAATTAAAATACTCACAATTACAAATATAGTAGCTAGAAAGACTGAAAGAGCTCACGACAATTATAAAATAATCATCTCTCTTTCTTTCTTTTTAATCATATTTCAAGTTGATTCAGCAATTTTAAAGAAAAAAAGAAATTCAAATAAACAAAATTGCAGATTGCATGAAATACGTGACACCCTAGTTAGGAGCTATCTTATAATAAATTAATCAGTAAAAGCTTAAAAGGTTGTCTGATTTACTTCTTCTTCTTTTTTTTTTTTTTTTTTTTTTTTTTTTTTTTTTTTTTTTATTTTTTCTTTACATTTTTCAAAAGGGCTGCACTTGGGTTTGTCTAATATTATTTGTTTTATTTGTTTTGTGCCTTTTTCTACATTCCGTTTCCATGGTTTTATCTCCCAAAAACAGAACAAAAGCTTTTAAGAATATTGTCTTTTTCTTTGTTGTGGTTTGTGCGGACCACATGATACACACCCAATTGGTTGCTTGAAATATAAAACATTTAGGTCTAAGCCAAGTACGTCTTCAACCTCATTATCTGAACTCTAAAGCAAATTGAATTGGACCTTATAATATACGCACAGCTTGAGAATTGGAACTCCCACTAAACTAAAGAAAGTCAACCAATTTAAAACAGGCCCTATTGCATAATGGCTTCCATTTATACACATTTTGGTGCTGTCATGTACAGTGGAAACTATCATGCTTATCATTTTTTTTTCCTGTCATTTATAGAGGATACATACCCAATTGCTTGGCAGCAGGTTGCTTTCTAATATAGTAATGCTCAAATTCAGGCAATGCAATGGGTATTCTCAAAACTTTTTAGTTCACTATTGTTAAGTGTTTTTAATGAAAGGAATTTCTTAAAAATTGATCTTAAGTTTCATAGTGTAGTTTTTCCTTAGTCTATGTGGTTTATTTGTTTGTATTATAGACAAATGATGTTTAACTTTGCTTTGTAACAGAATATATTATACATGTCATTGGAGGACCTCAAAATATTGACATTTTAGGTTCTGTATATAATTGTAATGCTTGAAAGTTTGATACTTCTGCTTGGGCATGATTCAGTGGCACATTATTCACATCAAGTTTTTTTTCCCCTCGTTAACTTCAATTTGTGGATTTTGTCATTAATATTGTGTTGTATTTTATATGCAGATGGCTGACTTGAGATTCACTTTTGAGATTCATCATGGTGGCCACTTTGTGTGGAATCCAGATTTGGTATATTTAGATGGCAGTGTTTCTATTATTGATGAAATTGACCCTAATAGACTGAGTTTATTTGAAATACAAGATATTTGTGGTGAGTTGGGGGCACCTAGTGCAAGTACATTTCATTACCTTATTCTTGGAGGTAACCTAGAACAAGGGTTAATGGTTATAAATGGAGATGATGATGTACTTAATATGTGTGACATTCATGTTGCATGGCCATTAGATAGGATAATACTATATGTTGAGGGTGGTGAGGAGCCACTTGCAATTGAGGAGCCAATTGTTATTGAGGAAGTAGGGGGTCAGGATGGTGATGATGAGCATAACGTGGGTCAGAATGATGGTGATGTGCATGAGGTGGGTCAAAACGATGATGATGTGCATGAGGGAGGTAATGTGGATGCTAAAGGAGGTGATGGGCAAGACTGTCCAGATTTTGATTGGTTGGAGGAAGGGTTTGAGGAGCCTGATTTTGATGATGATGTTTTTGGGAATCTAGATGATGTGCGATTTATCCATGATGGAGTTAGTGACAGTGCAGCCCCATATAGGCCTACTATAGTTGAAAATGATAAGGAATTAGCAATTAGGTCTAGTGCAATAGAGAATGAGTGCGTGGAAGAGGGTGAATGGATTGACCCATCTATTGAAGATGACATGGAGAGTCTAGTAGGGTCTGATGATGATCAGCCAGCCCTAGATGCTACAAAAGAACTTGAGTTTAATGTCCAAACTGACATGAAAAAACCAATGTTAATGAAGGGAATGAAGTTTCCAAATTCTAAGGTTTTTAGGGAGGGCTTGAGGGAATATGCCATAAGGAAGCTAGTAGATATCAAGTTCAAATTGAATGAGAAGAAAAAGATATCAGTTTATTGCATAAATGAATATGAATGAATGTGTTATGTATCTCAACTACCTGGGGAGTTGACATTCAAAATAAAAACATTCAATCCATAATGCACTAGCTCTAGATCCTTCAAACACACCCAAGTGACTGCAAGTTATGTTACAAAGAAGTTTGTGCAGGATTTTGACCAAAATCTCAATTGGAAAGTGGCTGGTGTTGCTGCTATGGGGTTCAAGGGCAGAAGATTTGGTGCAATAGGGCCACCAAAGTTTCAACCACTTGGTGGAAAGGGGAAGAAGGGCACCAAAAGCAGAAAATGAAGATGGAAGATGTGACTTTGTTCCCGCTTGTTTTTGTTATAGTTCCCACTTGTAATATATTAGTATTTTAATCGGTCAAGTGTCAAAAACAATATTGGCTATTTTGGTTGGAAGTTGTGCATGCCTGATGTGTGGTGGACCAGTAGTTAGGCCTTTTGGTTGTAAAATTGTCTGCATGTGACTCAAAGTCACAATGGCTATGGACTAGTAGTTAGGCTTTTGGTAGATTATGACATTAATGTGCATTGACACAGGTGTATGTGTTCATATATATATATATATATTATGATTTACAAGTGGTGCTCTTTATCTAATCAAATTATGTATTGGTATGATTGGAATTCTGTTCTAGACTTGGGTGTGAGGAATTTATTGATGCATAGGTCTTTCTGGACTTGTGTCAAAATGCTTTTATCTTTGTCATTTTGTGAAATGAGATTATTTACTTGTGGCAATATATATATATATATATACACGTACATATAAACAAGTGTAGCATAGAACCACTTTGTGGCAATATGTAAGGTTTCATTTATGGCCAGGTGTACTATAAAACCACTTTGTGGTATATATATATATATATATAAGCAGGTGTAGCATGGAACAGATTTCATCCTTGGATTGCTGAGAAAGGAATTTCATTATTTCTTTTTTCCTTTTTAATTTTCCTATGTTATCTCTATATCTTATTCTTAATTTTCATTACTAGGTGTCATTTTATCTTCATCTAGTATGTCAATTGCACTTATCCATGAGTATCCACTTTCACCAGTCTATAATAAAATATATCCATGAGTATACACTTTCACCATTCTACGGTAAAATATTTTGTCCTTTAGCTTTTTATAAGTATTATGAAATTCATCTTAGGGCTTTCATTGGAAATATGCTCTCCTCCACAGCTATCTCTTTTATTATTATGCATGTTTGTCATACCACTTCGTGGCAATATATATCCAAATCCCACAATGAAGTAAAAAAAGTTAAACTACAAAACATTTGCACAAAAATCACACTTTGTATTTCAAAAGATAGATACAATATGATTTTCATGGCAGACTAAGGTTCTTCACCCTTATATTGTTGTTCACTGAGGCAAAACACACCAACAACATTACAAATATGAAAAATAACCATGACAAAACTAGCTTGTATATTCTCTCACTCTCTCTAACCCTCTTAAGTTTCTCCCTAGCTTCAACATAAAGCTCATGAACTTCTCTTTCCCTCTGAATTTTACTGATGCATAGGTCTGTTCTAGACTTGGATGCATAGATCTGTTCTGAACTTGTGTCAAAATGCTTTTATCTTATTCTCCATATCTGACCCTAGCCCTTTCTCAATATCTACAATGAAAAGTAGTTGTTTAGATATAACCTAAATCAGGCACAGTTTGAACCAGAGAAATCACACATAACTAAAACTGAACTTCTTCACAGGCAAAGAAATCACTATAATAGTAGTAAACTGAGCTTCTTGCTATCAGTAATAAATTCCATCCTCAGTGCCAAATTCTGTTGAACCAATCACAGAAATAGGTAATGTCAGTGGATAAACATACAAATAGCTAAAAAGGATAATAAGTTTAATATAATAAACATTAAGTTCTTAGGTAAAACACATAAATATTGTACCCACACTTTTTTAGAGAAACATATTGGGCAAAACAAGTAAAAACCATTATCAATAGTGACAAGGTTAGTCAACAGGCAGAGCTAGAAATCCCATATTATTACCAAAACAGGAGAAAAAAAATCAAGTTAGGGGACTATCAAAACCTTCCAAGGAAGCACTATGATGGTTTTACATAATATCTATATTCAGAGCAATATGACCAAATTTAGAAGTAACTTTCAATTCTTTATGTATATTTTCAATTAAATTTCAGCAACATAAGACCTATAGTAACAAGAAAACAAAACAAAAACATTCTCCAACCCATTACTCAACTCATCATTGTCCTTCAGCACCAACCATCCGATAAGTACAACTACAATAACACTTCATTTTGCAACAAAAAGGTATGAAAATTTTCATGTCAAATTTATAATACCACGAAACAGAGCTTAAACATCTCCAATTTATCATTCCGAAAAGAAAAAGAAATTAGAACCCTAGGTTTCAAAAACCAAAGGAATCTACCTAGAATCGAATAAAGAGAGCATATGAGAGTACAAGAAAACCAAAACTTGAAGACGAACCCAGAACTCACCAGAAAATAAGGAGATGGATCGATACCCACAAATCAAAAATACTATTTGATGGAGATGAACCTAGACTTTGCCTTGTTCTTCCTAGATGTAGTTGCATGATCAAACCTCAATTGGGTCTCGGTCCAATATCTCAAGAAAGACGCATTGTAGCCTTTAGATCATCATCTAGTGAGCATTGTAGGCATGGGCGTGTTTTTTTGAGAGAGGCGTGTTTGATCTTTCGTGGGTTGTGTTTTTTATAAGAAACTTGTTAGAGTAATGGCAGAATGTGAGATGGGTAACGGAATGGTAACGGAAGGAAGCACAGGTGAGTAAAGTGTTAAAAATGAAATTACGAGTGGGTAAGTTGAATTTGCAGCAAACCACATATGGGTAAAGTGTAATTCCCCCTAAAATGATTTATTAACGCACGCTTTAAGAATATACATGGCTAAAACACATCATATTATTATACAATCACCAAACGCGTACCTAACTTCATCATAGATATGGCCATGTCCTATGGGATTGAGAAACCCCAAAAATATCAAAAGGAAAAAGTGATGGCATTGACTTATAATCTTCCTTCTATAATGACTGTGTTATCACTTGTCACTCAAAAATTCCAAGGTTCCTATATGGTGTCTCAGTGGCGGTTCTAGGATATATTTTTAGGGAAGGTCAATAAGAAGATGAATTTTGGGTAAAAAATGAATCTTGCAATCTATGTGATTTCTTTATTACAAAGTACTATATTTACAAAATTTTCACAACACTTTTTTAACAATTTTAGTCGATATGTTGTTATTAGTTCTAATTTAAACTCACTAATAAAATTACTTTTTTTCTATCAATAACAACCAATAATAATCTGTTATTTAAGATTTGCTATGAAAGTATTATAAACATAGTGTTTTTCATATAAGATAAACTATAAATTCAATACATATTGTTTATGTGGGGTCAGAAAATTGGGTAACCCTGGCCCACTGCGTACCAAGCCCAAGGCCCATGTCGAGGAGGAAGAAACACTCGAGGATGAAGTGTGGAAGCCCAAATTGCCCAGGAACCACGCCGAGGACGACCTTGTCCTCGGCCAACCGAGACCATGCCAAGGAGCAAGACCAGGATGAACCATCATCTCCACATTAAATGCACACAATCAACGTTCTAGCCGCATTAATGAGGAAATGACCCTTGGGCAGCGCTTCCTCGGTTACTACGACTCATAGGAGGTTTGGTGAAGTGGCTGATAGGACGGGTTGTTAGAAAGGGCATGGATGATCAACAAGTGGAGGGAGGGGATCGTTAGAAAATGACTATATAAGGGGGAGAAACAGATGAAGAAGGGGGGACCATTCCCATGGGAGAAGGGCTACTACCAAGCTCCTCGGACCGGGCCGAGGACAGACTTTTGAAGACGATTTTGGTTCATCAGTGTTAGATGGTGGAAAACACTGCATTGGACGTTGTCCACTTGTTAAGGCCTAGTTCTTGAACCCGCTCTCTACAAATTCATCGAATTGGGCTAGCTGGACTTGAGTTTACTCACTCAACTGTAGAAGTGCTCAAACCCAGTCCCTACAATTGGCGCCATCTGTGGGGAGAACTTATGCGCTAGCAAGCGCAATGGATGATGGTTCCTAGGTTGCTAGTTTACAAAAGGTTAGGCAGTTTTTCATCACCGGCAACAACACTGATCCAGAATCCCATCAAAAAAAAAAAAAACAAAAAAAACAACGAACAACGATGTATTTGCTCAAGAAACGATTATTGCAGAAAAATAAAAGATTCAGAGAAAAGAAAAAGTGAATAAACATTGCAACCTTTTTATTAAAATATATCTATATATATATATATATATTATACAAAAAAAGGCTCAGACAGGCTTGTTTTAAAGCCAACTCTACAAACAGAGGCCCAAACGGGCCTGTTTAAAAGCTAACTCTAGAAAGGAGGGCTAAGGCAGGCTTGTTTTAAGGCTACCAACAACCCCCTGGCCTGTGCGGGTGGTGCCGACGAGAAGAGAGGAGCAGATGCAAAAGCGCCTAATGGGCCCTCCCTATGATGTTCCCTTGATGCTCCCCCAACCTTATGATAATTAAACATTGGAGGCGACAACACCTAGGCACCGAACGTGACGTAATCTTGTGAGCCTCCATCGGCGGGTAAGCTAGACACGAGTCACTACCAGCTTGAAGGGAAGGCATGGACACGTACCAGAGAAAAGCATTATGTACTTCATGAGACTCCCTCCTAACTGCCAGACATGATACCATCAGGATGACGCCCAAGCCTTGCTGCGTTGGAGGTCTGACACGAACTATAACCACTACGGCTCTTGATCGAGGGAGGAGGACCTTTGGCTTGCTTGCCCTTGCCCTCACCCAGGGCCGTCCCATTCCTTCAAGCCCTAATCACAATCCTGGCAAGGTTATCGAAGGGGCTTAGAGGGTTGGAGGATCATGTTTCCTATTCAACTAAAGTGTTTGTGAAGTGTGGAAGGGCGATTCCCCCAGAAAACCTTATATAGAGAGTGAAGGTTGGTGGGAATTGGTCCACACAGAATTCGAAAGAAGAATTATCAGCGACATTAATCCTGACCGAATTCCAAAGAAGCCATTAACTGCTAGATCTGCATTAATCCATGAGGATATTAATGAGGGCGCATCTCGCACACCGAAGCGTCAGGCGCATAGCTCGAATAGTCAAAAGACACCTCGTAATCAAAGATGGCAGAAAATTGGAGCGAAGGGGCTACTGCCACACATGAGGGTAGAAGTCCAAACCGCCCCTATCCAAGGCAGCGGGGGACTAAGGGCGCAGCATGAGGAGTAACCCATTTTCGGTGAAGCAAGGCTGAGGCCATCGTCATGCTAAAAACAAACTTCCCAACACTGAGGACAAATTCCTTCACCCCAGGCAGAAGAATACAAGCGTTAAACTGAATCAAGGTCTGGCATAATCCTCGGACTCAAACCTATGGGGAAACTAACCACTTCAAAAAATACCTGGGTACTAGACTGAATCAAGATCTTGCATGGTCCTCAGACTCAAACCTATGGGAAAACTAGTTACTTATAGAAGAATACATGCGTTAGACTGAACCATGGTCTTGCATGGTCCTCAGACTTAAACCTATGGGGAAACTAACCACTTCAAAAAATACCTGGGTACTAGACTGAACCAAGGTCTTGCATGGTCCTCGGACTCAAACCTATGGGAAAACTAGTTACTTACAGAAGAATACAAGCGTTAGACTGAACCAAGGTCTTGCATAGTCCTCAGATTCAAACATATAGGGAAACTAACCACTTCAAGGAGAACTTGGGTACTAGACTGAACCAAGGTCTTGCATGATCCTCAGACTCAAACCTATGGAAAAAATAATTACTTACAGAAGAATACAAGCGTTAGACTGAACCAAGGTCTTGTATGGTCCTCGGACTCAAACCTATGGGGAAACTAGTTACTTACAAAAGAATACAAGCGTTAGACAGAACTAAGGTCTTGCATGGTCCTTGGACTCAAACCTATGGGGAAACTAACCACTTCAAAAAATACTTGGGTACTAGACTAAACCGAGGTCTTGCATGGTCCTCGAACTCAAACCTATGGGGAAACTAGTTACTTACAGAAGAATTCAAGCGTTAGACTGAACCAAAGTCTTGCATGGTCCTTGGACTCAAACCTATAGGGAAACTAACCACTTTAAAAAAATACCTGGGTACTAGACTGAACTAAGGTCTTGCAAAGTCCTCGGACTCAAATCTATGGAAAAAATAGTTACTTACAGAAGAACGCAAGCGTTAGACTAAACCAAGGTCTTGCATGGTCCTCGGACTCAAGCCTATGGGGAAACTAACCACTTTAAGAAAAATCTAAGTGTTAGACAGAGCCGGGGCTTCACATGGTCCTCAGACTCGGATCCCTAGAGAAACCAGCTACATTCAGCAAAAGGAGTAAACATACACAAGCCCATAAGCATCACTAAAGCATTTTGAGGCACATTGAACCCAGCCCCTTAGCATAATCAGCAACTAATGGCTTTCTTAAGCATTTTTTACTGTTTACAGTAACCAACCTATGAGATGTAGAGCTAATATCGTGAAGTTGTTCCCTCAGTGTTCGATTGGGGAAAAATAGGTCGTAGTGTTAAGATGGTGCAATTAAAATGAAAAACATGCTAAGTCCCCGAGATTGTGAAGCTTATAATTGAAGCACAGGTTGCATAAGTAGCAAAACTCATCACAATGATAACAAACACTAAGTAACAAAAAGGATTCATGCATTCAACTCAAAAATAGCGTTACAGCGTTCTAAACCAAAACAAAATATACAGTGATAAATCAAGACAAAGAGGAAAGAAGACAAGGGCGACTCAAGTCAACAAAGTAAGGAAGCCCAGCGAGACTGCCTATCTCTTTAACTTAGTAGAAAGCTTGTCCTTGGGGGTCTGCTGAGAAGCATCATCTGGCGCCCGGAGATCTTAGCTCGAAGGTGCAACTTCGGAGGACTCCTTGTCGGCAGGGGCGGCCTGGGAGTCGGCGGGAGGCTTCACCATGTCCTGGGGCGCTGCTGGGTTATCGATTTCCTCGTTCCCCAATGTCCCTTGGTGCCCAGTCTCCTCAGCGGGCTTATTAGTTGGCATCGGATCATCTATAGTACTGGTCGGGCCTTTGTCCGACGCTTTAGAGGTAGTGCCAGCTTCAGGATCAGCGGAGGCAGCCTCTCGAATAGTAAGAAGGTAATACACCCTCTCGGACCTCCTAAGCTCAGACAAGACCTCAACCCCAGCTTAATTGAAGGCCTCATTCCAAGTCTGGGAGCAGTAACGTCTGTACACCTCAGGCACTTGAGCCTTGAGGGCAGCCTCGGTCTTAGCCACTCTCTCAGCAAAGGCCTCCTCCTTCGCTTCCTCTATGGAGCTCTCAGCATCTGTCCTTACAAACTCGGCCAATTCTTTAGCCCTCAAGGCCTCGTCCCTAGTGTACTCGGCAACACCTTTGGCCCACTCTGCCTCAGCCAATTTCTTTTACAAGACGGCGATACACTCCTTGGCGACCTGTAGCTGACCCTCAGCCTCCCGCAAGTGCCCTATCTGGTCCTTAGCCTGATTTTTAGCACCGGCTAGGTTAGATTCCACGCTGTCTCTAGCCCTCATCATCTCCGCTAGGCCCTCCCTCGCCTTCTTGAGATTAGCCCCAGATTTCTTAGAAGTATTCGCGGCATCCAAGTACTTGTCGCGCTCCCGATCTAAGGCTCGACCCTGGTTGTCGGCCTTCTCTTCCAGCCTAAAAGTGGCCTGGACAGCCTGCCAATCAAAACAAATACACTGTAAGTTAGGTAAGGAGGAATGAAATACAAGCAAAGGCACAAATATCGGAAATCTTACCATGCCTAGGTACCTCTTGAGGTTACGAGTAACTTCTTGCCTCCTCATGCCCCCCAGCTCGACTATGTCGATGGGGAAAAGTAGGGACCTTTCCAGGGCATCGGCCACGCAAACGCCCTCTCCCTTCGAAAGTCCCTGAGGGTGGCGTCATCCATCAAAGGCTTTCCATGAAGCATGGCGGCAGGCAGCTAGGCCTAGGGCTCGGACTACTGAATGAACTCTTTTCCCTTGTCCTGACTGCCAATCCTCAGCTACTTGGAAGGTCAGCGGGCTTCATCTCCCTTTTGGAAGGAACGAGATCTCGCCCCACCCACAGGGTTTTTGCCCTTGGAATGTCTCTTCCTTTTCGGGTCAGTGGACTTGGGCCGAGGGTCCGAAACCGTTGGAATGGAAGACAACTTAGTCTATACAGGCAAAGACTTAGGTGGGGGAGGAGAAAGCTTAGGAGGAGGAGAAAGAAGCTGAGATTGTGACTTTGTCGGCATGTCCTTCCCCAGTTAGCCTTCAAGTAGGTCGAACAGACTGGTTTGAGGTTGTCTTTTGAAGCCCATCTCGGCCTGAGTACTAGTCCTTGGTGACAAAAGATCTGCTTCAGGTAAATGGAGATCACTAAATTCACCAGAGGGATCCTCAGATAGATGGACTTGGTTGAATACACCAAATTCGTCCTCGGATAAACCCAGGTCAACTACTTCTCCCTCTTTTGTCAAACTTCCTCCCTCGGCCTCGGCGGCTTGGTAAGACGAGGAAGAGCCTGCCAGCGAGACGCCCTCTGTGACGGAAGATCCTTCAAAAAATGCGAACCTGCGCTCCACCACAGTGATTCGGCAAAGCCTCGGGTCCTTGGCTCTGATCACGTATTGGGGAGCCAAGAAAGACTTCTGGATCGGCTTCTATCCAAGAATCTTGTGGGCGGCTCTAACCTGGTTGTCAACCTCATTCACAAAGACCTCTACCCTGAGTACAACTTCTAAGTCCTCCTTGTTAACCAGATTGAAATGCAGTTCAAAGGCGTGTGGATCTGCAACAAAAAAAAGGGTAGTTCTTGTTAGCGACCAAGCAATGCGAACTATGAAAACATAGCAAACCAACCCTCCCATATTTCGAGTACCCTACCTGGCCCCCCTCTACGGTTGGGCAGTGAAGGCCGTCGTGCCACTCCCCCGACACGATCAGAAAGTCCTTATTCAACCCTTTACTAGACTCGGGGAGACACTAGATGAGTCTAACTCTATCATCCCTCGTCTTCATATAGTAGGACTTACCCGTCAGATGCTGGAGATTGTAGCACCAATTCACGTCATGATGGGTCAACCTCAAACCCATCTTTTCGTTCAAGGCAACCACGCAACCCAGGATCCTAAACACATTGGTGGTGCACTAGGTGGGGGCTAATCGAAAGTGCGTAAGGTAATCCCTCATCACTGGCCCCATAGGGATCCTCATACCACATTCAAGAAAGGTGATTATAGGAATCACTACCTCACCGACCTCCCTCCTTATATACCATTCCCCTTCCTCACAGTATCTCAAACCCACGTTACCGGGTATCCTATGAGTGGCTATGAATTCCTCCATCGCCTCCTCAGACTCAACCAATTTCTTAAACCTACCCATCCTGAAGGACGGCTAAACGACTCCGGGAAGAGTGAAAAGAAGAGAGGAGTAGAGGAAGAGAAAAATCATAAAGGGAAAAGTATAAGATGGAGTAAGGAGAAAACTTACGAAAATAAGGGAAGGCGCTCCGACCCAGGCTTTTTAAACTGTGAAGAGACGCGAGTTGAGTTGAAGACTTGACTGGATTTGGGGTGTGTACATGAAACCTCTCGAATGCGAAATTGGAGAGACGAATCAGTGCAAATGGGTATGTGACCCCTCACCAAAGACAACTGTGCAAGGCTTCCTGCCCATAATGGCGAAAGATCCTCACCGTTGGATTACCATCACACCGTTGAACGTGGGGAGTATGGAGCCGCCAAAATTTAATACAGGTGCGTACCGCATATCAAAGCGCCAAAAATGTGCGTCAGACAGGCGAAAAGGCTCTAAGCGTTGACCTAGTACCAGACTGGACAAAACCACGATAAAGGCCCGAGGATATCAAAATCCTCCTCCTCGTTCGAGGAGCCGGACAGTAAGATTTTGAGGGGCTATTGTGGGGTCAGAAAATTGGGTAACCCCAGCCCACTACGTACCAAGCCGAAGGCCTATGCCGAGGAGGAAGAAACACCCGAGGACAAAGTGTGGAAGCCCAAATTGCCCAGGAACCACGCCGAGGACGACCCTGTCCTCGGCCAACTGAGACCATGCCAAAGAGCAAGACCAGGATAAACCATCACCTTCACATTAAATGCACACAATCAACGTTCTGGCCGCATTAATGAGGAAATGACCTCTGGGCAGCGCTTCCTCAGTTACTGCGACTCACAGGAGGTTTGGTAAAGTGGCTGATAGGACAGGTTGTCAAGAAGGGGCGTGGATGATCAACAAGTGGAGGGAGGGGATCGTTAGAAAAGGACTATATAAGGGGGAGAAACAGATGAAGAAGGGGGGACCATTCCCATAGGAGAAGGGCTACTACCAAGCTCCTCGGACCGGGCCGAGGACAGACTTTTGAGGACGATTTCGGTTCACCAGTGTTAGATGGTGGAAAACGCTGCGTTGGATGTTGTCCGCTTGTTAGGGTCTAGTTCTTGAACCCACTCTCTACAAATTCATTGTATTGGGCTAGCTGGGCTTGAGTTTACTCACTCAACAGTAGAAGTGCTCAAACCCAATCCCTACAGTTTATTAATATGATTTTTTTATATATAATAGTTTATTAATACAAAGTGGATATTAATTATTGTTGCTAAGATTAAATCTTGAAAATCATTTATTGTTTTCAAATACAATAAACATATGAATTATTATTGTTAAGTAAACTCCAAGTGGGATCTAAGTAAAATAAACTTTTTATGTATTAGTTTATTTCAAATTTGTTAAGAGCTACATGATGATTTTTTTTTTAAGGCCAAGATATTATCAAGATAATCATAATCAAATTCATTACAGCTAGGCTTTTAAAAAAATTAGGTCTAGGGGATTCAAAATTTTATTTTAAAAGGGTCAAATGAAAATAAAAAGTAAAAAATAGAGCACCCCAAGTTCAATACAAAAGGCCTCAATCATATTCAAAATGAGGTAGCCACATTCTATTCATATACCTGAAACTTCAGAGCCAAACACCATTCAGCCAGTCAACAATCTCACAATTCCGAAGCTTGGGGGTGGAAATAGGTACAGGTGAACCTTCCCTCTCTTCCTCACAACCTCTCTCAACTCCCTCTTCTGTGTGACTGTGGGTCGAAATTTCAGACCTGTTATGTTTTTATGGTTTTCTGCACTTTTATTATAAGTATTTTGATTTTTTCTTGTCAAAGCACTATTAGCCTTTTGTTCATTATACATTTGAAATTTTAGGCTTGATTCTCCACAATAAACACTTCTAAAGAACCCAAGGGGAGATTTGGGCCGTTCTCGCATTTTCAACCCTTGTCGCAAAACGTCCCCGACACTAGTAAGACTTATAATTCGAAAACTTCCTCGCTAACTAAGTGATGGCTTATGGCTGAAATTTCAAATTTATTTCTTAGGTATGGAAGGTGTTGACATACAATTATTTGTGAACATATTGCAAATAAAACTAAGACACGTATATATTCCGAAGCTTGGGAGTGGAAATAGGTACAGGGGAACCTTCCCTCTCTTCCTCACAACCTCTCTCAACTCCCTCTTCTGTGTGACTGTGGGTTGAAATTTCAGACCTGTTATGTTTTTATGGTTTTCTGCACTTTTATTATAAGCATTTTGATTTTCTCTTGTCAAACCACTATTAGTCTTTTGTTCATTATAAATTTGAAATTTTAGGCTTGATTCTGCACGGATGAAATGTCAAATGTCTCCATCAGCTAATTTCTCACAAGAGGCCAATCTAGGGTACCTTTGTGCTGTCACAGCATGTTGATGATTTCCTAAACAACAAGCTAGACTCTAGCTTAAAAAGAACCTGTTAGAAATTTCCATGGCTAAAGCATTTTTTTTCCATCTAAAAAATTGTGTCGGTGGGAGTCGTAATGAATAAATTGCACAGGTGATTGAGATTTGGGAAGTAACTTTTCTGCAGATAAGTTGATGAACTTGGTTGTTGAATTTGCGCATGGAAAAGACGTAACCAAAGGATAAACCCAAAAAAAAAAAAAAAAAGGAGAAGAAGACGAACGTAAAGAGAAGGAAGAAAAAGACAAAAGTAGAGAAGATGACAAAACCCAAAATTGCAATGGAGTATTTCGGTAGAGCATCTAGAAATTCAAATGAAATTATTACCAAGTGTAGGCAATGATGTTAGGAAATTTGTAAAGAAAAAATTCTACAGTGAGAGAGGCAATGCTTGATTTTAATTTTTCAGTGATTGTTAATTTCATATCAAAGACTTCAAGACTCTCTTTTTTAAATTTATTTATATTTGAAAATACATATAAAAAGAAATTTAATTGCCAGTAGTAAATTGACGCTTTTATATATATTTTTTTTTCATTTTCAAATTCCTTTGTGGATGCAGTAAATAGGCTATCGAAAGATTAACATTTCTTTAGCTACTATTAACATTTGGAATAAATATTATTAGCTTTCATTACAAACAACAAAGCTTAGCGTAGGTAAGTGGTTGATACCTAACTAATCCAATTTGAGAGGTTATATTCCTGACAAAAGCAATCACAACCAATTTTTAACCAAATTTTCTCACCTCCCTCCACTAATTCTCTCTCCTTGTGAGCCCCAAAGTTTTTCTAAATTTCGGCAACATGGTTGCTGAAATTCCAAGTTCCTATATTTACTGAATTGTCACAATTGCAATTTTTTTCTCTCCTAATTTCAGCAATGGTATTGCTATAAATTTTTTTTTTTTTTCTGTATCACATCATGTCTCCCTCTTAATTTTAGCAATGGTATTGCTACAATTCTTTTTTTTTTTTTTCCTCATAATTTTGACAATGGCATTACTGAAATTCGTATGTTTCCTCATTTTCCTAAATAAGTTTGAACAGTGCCCATATCACAAATAAACATCATTTTATACAATATTCAACCAAAAAGACTCCCTACTTTTAAGCAATTTATGTTTTCATTTTGGATTTTTGTAAAGGTACCGCTTTCATCAGAGAAAAAAAAAAAAGAAAAAAAAGAAAAAAAAAGAGAGACCAAAGTCAAGTTTCCACATTAGCATGGGCAGTCCAAGATACACAGTCACAAACCACAACAGTAATATTTTGAAGCTTTCTTCCCATTTGAATGGGGTAAGACTTGGCAAAATTTTAGTAGTAAATAAAAAAGTAATTGTTAGGTTTTTAGACCCCTTAAATCACAACAATTGGATTAACCTAGTTTATTAGCCAAGTGATTAACTTAGTTAAATTATAAAAATTTAGGTTAACACAATTAAATAATCATATCAAGATATAAAACAGCGAAAATATATGTAATACAAAGATATGATCACCTAGGAAAACCAAACCGGTAAAAAACCTGACAATGATTTAACATAACTATCCTCAAGGTAAACTTGAATCCACTATATGAAAGAATCAAAGTTCATACAAAAGAACTTACAAGCACCCACGCTCAACTTCCTAATGCTACCCACCAGTAGAACTTACTGACACAACCATGTGCAAGCTCCGAATCCACAGACTCCTTCTTTCTTAAATTCTCCAATCAAGTACAAGCACTCCCGTTCGTTTTTCTTTAAGCTCCAATGGCAGCAACTGAGTTGATCATCAAGGTGTTGATAATATTTCTACGTTGAAAATCCTAAGTTTATGTGAAGGAAAACTCCTCAAGGATCTCACAAGAGATTCACACAAACCGCAAAATATAAGCAACAAAAGTATTCAGAGCTATTCTAAAAATGTGGCTAGGGTTTCCTTTATATAGTGGGAGAAGTAAATCTGAAACCCTAATCCTTAATGGGCTTGGGCTGAGTTGGAAAATTTTGCAGAAAAACATTTTGCCTGAGATTCGATTGATCGAGCCAGGCCGAAAGTCACTAATACTTCTACAGCCACTCGATTCTAACTTTACATAAAACGCTCACACTTTGAGTAAGTCTAAACAAGACTAACAACCTATTTTGATCATGGTTTGCCAACAATACACATTAGAGTTCTAAATACATAAAATCCTAAGTCTTTAGAACCTAACAAACTTCCCCATTGGCAATCCGTGACAAAACACAAATTAAAAACTCAAAGTTTACAAATAAAAGCCCTTTACAAAAATAATGCTCATAAACACGAATTCAATCCTAACTACTATCCATCAGTTGAAAGTGTAGACAGCAGCTCAATTAAATCAACCTGTATATTCCTAAAACACTTAACAAACGCATAAACGCATGTGTGACAGAAAAACAGTAAATCAACAAATATGTAAACTAACTCTCCCCTTAAGTTAGATATATCAAAGATAAAGCATTCTTGTATGTTTCACACAATACATAATAAAGACATATATCAATGAATAACTCATAAATATAAATCAATAAGCAGTAAATACAAGAAACAAAAATAAAAACATAAGTAAACTAACTCTCCCTCTAAACAAGACAAACATGACTCCCACAAATCAATAATTTCTCCCTCTTTTTGTCACGTATTGACAAAAACAACTCATACAAAAAGTAAACAGTCACCATACACAATAAAGGATAAGAGAAAATAGAGAATCAAGGGGACACAAACCACTTCAACTCTATAGAAAATAGAGACAATTTCTCCTATGAACAACAAAGAGTTAAAAAAAATCTCCCCCAATAAAAATAGGAAAAACAAAACAAGTTTTGGGAAAAACAGTTTTGGGGAAAAATAAAGGGGTGGGGATAAATAAAAAGACACACACCAAGTTTTTAAAAAATCATTGCTTGAACCTGAATACATGCACAATAAACCTCATCAATTCATTCATGTGATAGTAGTATGAAAATGAAATTCATGCAAATTTAATAATTATCATTCATGCACAGAATGAGAGGTCTTCTTCCACGAAATTTCCGTGGTTTCAGTTTTCCACAAGTCTTTAGTCTTCAATTTTCCACAAGTCTTCGATCTTCAGTTTTCCAGAAAATTAAAGTGGGAATAACAAAAAAATGAAAGCTTTCATACTTTAGAAATCCCTTGAGTTTTCACGTACTTTAGGCCGGTTTCTCAAAAAAAAAATGTAAGAATATAAAAGCTCTTATTGTTTTATTATTCCCACTTTTAATTTTCTGGAAAACTGAAGGCTTCGACTTGTGGAAAACTGAAACCATGGAAATTTCGTGGAAGAAGACCTCTCAATCTGTGCATGAATGATAATTATTAAATTTGCATGAATTTCATTTTCATACTACTATCACATGAATGAATTGATGAGGTTTATTGTGCATGTATTCAGGTTCAAGCAATGAAAAAAAAAAGAAGTCGTGATCATCAAGGGTGTGACGAACAAGTCGTGAGGTTGACAGTATAAGAGAAACAAAGGGAAGCAGCAACTATGAAAAGCACGGCAACATAAAACATTTCAAAGAGCATGAAGATTCAGAATCAAAAAATAGAGAGAAAATTTTCTAAATTTCTAAATGAGCTTTTCTTACTTCATCTCTATTCACTCACTCTGTTCTTTCTTTCCCATTTTGATTTGAATCCTCATGTGAGTTTTTATACTTCTTTTCAGCGGTTCAGCCTAATACCAGGATATGAACATCAGGGCATGAAGCAGAACAAATCAAGGAGGAGTGGGATAAGCAACCAATAGACGGTGGTAGTGATTGAGAGTTCATTAGATAGAGATTTGCTATCGCTACTGCAGGTCAGGTCATGACTGATTTTCTTTGTGAGCGTGGAAAATTCAACTGAATTCAAGTCGTCTTTATCTGGAGAAGAAGTGAAGGGATGCAATTTGAAAGAAATAATGAAACGTTGGAATCAAATGTTCAAATACACGTGTTTCAGATTCATCCTTAACTTCGGCGTGGTTTCAAGGGCCCCATGTATGATTAAAACGACCTCTTTTTACAGTTTACAGTCCAATCAAATGCAACTTTCAATCAAATAGAAGTCCAACAACAAAAAAAAGTGGAATGAAGATTTTTTTTTCCCAAGTAAAAGAGCAGTGTAGATTGAAGCCAATCACAAGAATACAAAGTCACAGGGATTGTACCTTGTAGTTTAAATTGTCATGGGTTGTGTAGATATAGGAAATTATAATTTCTTCTAAATTTTTTTTTTCTCATTTTTCCATTTTTGGGAGATAGCAAATTATAGGAAATTTAACGGGAACCATCTCAAACCAAAAGCTAAATCCAAAGGGCCCTTGGAAGATTAGTGTGTATCACTGCTGATTTTGTACTTGATTTATATGAAAAGATAACAAAGTAGTTAGGCCAAAAAGTTTAATTAAAAAAAAAATCTACAAGATGGAATGTTCTTAATGGGATTTGGATTTTGGAGTTAAAAAGAAAGGTTTAATCACTCTTTTTTTTTTTTTTCCTTAGAAACATTTAAAACTCTTGGGATTTTTAAATTATGTGAAATTTTTTGTGAAATGAGAATTGCATATCGTCAACATGTCTCCCCCTAGTCAAAAAGGCAAGGCACCAAGTCAATTTACGTGTTGTGAGAGGGAAAGAAAATTTAACCCAACGAAAAAAGGAATTGATTGCAAAGACTCCTGCTCCTACTCTTACCTGAATGAAGGATGATTGAATAAAGATGAAGCCAAAGACTTGGTAAATTATTGTTTGTCCAAAAAGTAAGAATATGAAAGCTCTCATTGTTTTGTTATTCCCACTTTAATTTTTTGGAAAATTGAAGACTGAAAACTTGTGGAAAACTGAAACCATGGAAATTTCATGGAAGAAGACCTCTCAATCTGTGCATGAATGATAATTATTAAATTTGCATGAATTTCATTTTCATACTACTATCACGTGAATGATTGATGAGGTTTACTGTGCATATATTGGCAATCAAAAAAGTGAAGAGAAATCTTTGGCAATTCTCTCTCTTTTAATTATTCTTTCTTAAAAAGGAATGTTTCATTTTTTTTCATGCTTTCTAAAAAAGGAAGGAGCTTTGCGTGAATGACTGGGATGAGCTTGATTGATCATTACAAGTTGATGGAAAAGATGAGGATCAAAAGCAATTCAATTATTCATAATATGAAAATGACTTGACAAGAGATTTTATTTGAGATATGTGTAGCCCTAGCCCCCACAATGCATTACATCAAATAGAAAAATCAAGTGATATACTTCGCATGTGTAAACAATATTCATAAGATCTACGGTCACCACAAAACAAATATTAGAAAATTTTGCATAATAAGAAATGTATTCACAAAATGTTAAGGGATATGGTCCATTCCATTTGTTATAAAAATGTCAAAGACTATCACCTTAATTTGCGAATGATTTTACATGTGATTTATTCGAGATTTATGTAGCCCCCATAATATATTATATCAAATAGAAAAATTATCCAAGTGATACTTTGTATGTATAAAAAATAATGATAAATTTTACTATTACCAAAAACACAATCTAAAATTTTGCATATTAAAACCAAGGGAGTCAATACTGTACTAGTGGCTATACCAGTTTGGCCACGGTACAATATATTTCGGATACCGGTCAATACTAGTGTACCGTTTCGAGTTTACCGCTATTTTTTATATTTATAAATATATATATATATATATATTTATATATATTTATGTGTGTGTGTGTGTGTGTGTATTATAATAAATATAAAAATTTATCATAAAACATTTCCTCAATTTAGAACTAATTATTCATGGTTTTAGACTTTAGTATCAATTAAAAGAAAAAAAGAAAAAAAAAAACACAATATAAAAAATAGAAAGCTTAAAAGTTACCATTGCATACTAAGAAAACAAATAATACTAATAAGATAATGCAAATAAGTTATCATTCTGCCCTAATAAAAATTCAAAAATTACAAAACTTAAAAAAAAAATAAAAACTTTTTTCTGTACCGGCTGGTATTGCCCGAAACAGGGAGGTTACATGTACCGGTTTTCTTGTCGGTACAAAAGGGGGAAGACATGACTTGCAACACTAGCACTTACAAAAGGGCCTAAGATTTGTAAGTACTAGCAAAGCTTATAAACCAAATACTCACTCGTTAACTGACCGATATGATATTTTAGACCACTAATCCCTTTTTTGAGATAATATAGACAAAAGACATAAGGGCTGGGGAAGGAAAAAGTAGGAAGACAAGACTTACAATACTATAACACTTACAAAAGGACTTAACTTTTGTAAGAAGCACCAGTAAAGTTTATAAACCGAAAACTCACTCGCTAACTAACCGATAGCTTATGGTTGAAATGTCAAATTTATGTATTAGAACGTATTGCAAGTGAAACTAAGACATGTACATATTCACGGATGAAATGTCAAATGTCTCCATCAGCTAATTTCTCACGACGAGAGGCCAATCCAGGGTACCTTTTTGCTGTCACAGCATGTTAATGATTTCCTAAACAACAAGCTAGACTCTAGCTTAAAAAGAACCTGTTAGAAATTTCCATGGCTAAAGCATTTTTTTTCCATCTAAAAAATTGTGTCGGTGGTAGTAGTAATGAATAAATTGCAGAGTACTGTGTGATTGAGAAGTAACTTTTCTGCAGTTAAGTTGATGAACTTGGTTGTTGAATTTGCACATGGAAAAGACGTAACAAAAGGATGAACCAAAACCCCAAAAAAAAAAAAAAAAAATTAAGAAGATGAACGTAAAAAGAAGGAAGAAAAAACAAAAGGAGAGAAGATGACAAAACCCAAAAAGAAAGAAAGAAAAGAACGTTGCAACTTGCAATTAATGGAGTGTTTCAGTAGTGCTTCTAGAAATTCAAATGAAATTATTACCAAGTGTAGGCAATGATGTTAGGAAATTCGTAAAGAAAAAATTCTAGAGTGAGAGAGGCAATGCTTGATTTTAAATTTTCAGTGATTGTTAATTTCATATCAAAGACTTCAAGACTCTCTTTTTTAAATTTATTTATATTTGAAAATACATATAAAAAGAAATTTAATTGCCATTAGTAAATTGACGCTTTAAATAATATATATATATATATTTTTTTTTTTTTTTCATTTTCAAATTCCTTCATGGATGTAGTAATTAATAAATAGGCTATCGAAGGATTAACATTTCTGTAGCTACTATCAACATTTAGAATAAATATTATTAGCTTTCATTACAAACAACAAAGCTTAGCATAGCCATGTGTTGATACCTAACTAATCCAATTTGAGAGGTTATATTCCTGACAAAAACCATTACAACCAAATTTTACCAAATTTTCTCACCTCCCTCCTCTAATTTTCTCTCCTTGTGGGCCCTAAATTTTTCTAAATTTCAGCAACATGGTTGCTAAAATTTCAAGTTCCTCTATATACTATTCCCTCAAATTTCGGCAACTAAATTGCCACAATTTCTAATTTTTTCTCTCTCCTAATTTCGGCAATGGTATTGTCACAATTCTTTTTTTTCTCTATCACATCATGTCTCTCACCTCTCTCTTACTTTTTTTTTTTCCTAAGAATTTCAACAATGGCATTACTAAAATTCATATCTCTCCTCATCTTTTTAAATAAGTTTGAACAGTACCCATATCATAAATAAACATCATTTTATACAATATTCAGCCATAAGACTCCCTACTTTTAAGCAATTTATGTTTTCATTTTGGATTTTTGTAAAGGTGCCGCTTGCCTCAGAGAAAAAAGAGAGAGAGACCAAAGTCAAGTATTCACATTAGCATGGGCAGTCCAAGATACACAGTCACAAACCACAATGGTAATATTTTGAAGCTTTCTTCCCATTTGAATGGGGTAAGACTTGGCAAAATTTTAGTAGTAAATAAAAAAGTAATGCCAGTATCAAATCCAAATGAGAAGCAATATAAAATTCACAATTCAGTTATTATAAAAAATGTTGTCAAATTTTTTTTGTCTACATAGTATTACTCATAAAGATACAGCAAAAAAGATCATAATAGATAAAATAATGAGTGGGGTGACACTCCCTTATTGGTGTGAGGGCTCATTGCATGAATCCTATTGGCTGGGTGAAATTTCATTTAGGTAAAGTTACCTAACCCAATTATTAAACTTAAGAGGGTTTATCAAAAAATTATTATTAAACTTAAGAGGTAAACCACATTGTTTATGCACAAAAATTTGAGATTGCTACTTCCACAATATTTTCACAAATTAAATCCTAACCTAGGTGATAAGTGTTATTGTATGTAATTTGAACACAATATTTAAATCATTTTTTTGTCTACCAATAACTGCCAATTACAATTTGCTACTTAAGATTTATAAGTATTAATATAACATTTATCCAGTGTCAAAAAAAATATATATATATATATATATATATATAACATTTATCCATAAATTTTAATAGCACGATGAGCTTAGATAAAGATGGAAAAACACCCATGAGGGGAGGACACCTGTTTGATAAAAGTGCATGCAAAGATGTCATTTAATATCAAACTAGACTACATTGTAGTCCATGTAAATGAGCACACCTAATCAAACCCTACTTTACTTACACATAATGCTTCAATTTATACTGCCCCCACTACAATAGTATTCATAATCAAATCCCTCACTTCAAATATTCCTCACCATTGTTTGACAAGCTGAGTCTAATTTGTAGCTGCCTTGATCTTGGCGCCCATTGCCCTCTCCATGCTTCAAACCATAGTGAGTCCTTGCTTCACTCTATATTCTGAGATGAATTTTTGGGAGTGAAACATTCACATGTTGTGATTGGAGTGTAATTATAGGTTTTGCTGTTTTGTTTTGTTTTTTTTTCTTTTTTCTTTTTTCTTTTTTTGGTGAGAATGAAACGTTTACATGTTGGTCTGAATTTGTACTTGATTTCAGGACAAGTTTGGATCAGGGAGTCTCAACTCTCAAGAGCTACCGTGAGTACACTTGTACTCCAGTTTTATTTTCTCCTCTCTTTTTGTTTTCACCCAAAAATCTAGAGGTTGATACTTTATGATGAGGTTGACATTGTATAAGAGAAACAAAGGGAAGCAGCAACCATGAAAAGCACGGCAACAGAGGCAACATAAAACATTTCAAAGAGCATGAAGATTCTGAATCAAAGAACAGAGAGAAAATTTCCTAAATGAGTTTTTCTTTCTTCATCTCTTTTCACTCACTCTGTTCTTTCTTTCCCATTTCGATTTGAATTCTCATGGGAGTTTTTATACTTGTTTTCATTGGTTCAGCCTAATACCAGGATATGAACACCAAGGCATGAAGCATAACAAGCAAGGAGTGGGATAAGCAACCAATAGCAAGCAAGAATCAAAAGCAGCCCGAAACAGCTAGGCAGGGTAAATGTATAATTGTATACTAACCACCGGCCAATTAATTTGTGTGTGATATTTCCTTTCTCTGTCGTACACATATTCTCTCCTAAATGCATACTGACACACACAAAACATAGAGCATACTGATTCACATTTGAGCGCCGAGTGTTACACACCAGTATGTGCGGAGTGTGTTCGTCATACACCCCAGTTGATTTCAAGTATAATTTTGAAATTATTGATTCCAAAATTATAATTCAAGGCTGTGCGTCCGCATGTGTGCAACAAACCTCAAAGTTCACATTTCAACATACGCATACAACAGAAAAAATCATTCTTCCACACACAAATTCGCGAAAAACATGCACACCACACACACACACAATCTTAAACCCATCACACACTTTCAGGCACTCTATTCAAACCAAGCTAGCTCAAAGTCATACCCATACAGAAATCCACACATTCCAGAAAAAACACACAAACAGTTGTTTAGTTTTTAGTATCGTTGTTCTGCTTTTAATGTTGTAGTAATATGTGTCTGAGTATTATAAAAACACGTGTCAAAAATGTTATTGTTATACAAATACTAAAAATTGTTATTTAAACACTAGTACCAAATAGCCAATTAATTGCCTAGGACCTCCAATCAGAGAGAGTTGATCTAGAATAGGGTATATGGGCATTTTAGAGAATATAGACTTAGGTTGGGTTCAGTTTTTTGAGTGATGCCTGGTCTGCTAAGTCTCAAGTCTCAACACATTCACTCAACAAGCTCCTCACACTAATCCAGCCAAGCCCAAACACAAACTTAACCCCAGCCTAAAAATAAAACATAAAACGAATGAACCCCAGCCCACACGCTAAAATCCTCAACCCCAGACTGTTGTTCATCAAAATTCCAAACTCATAACAATCAAGGCCGACCCACATTCAATTAAAAACAGCCCGATCCGATTAAATAAAAACCCACCAGCCCAACTCAAACCTACATCCACTTAGAACAGTAGTTGCCAACTTGCTATCAAGAAAAATCAGAAAACTTGCAGGTTCACAAGGAGTGGTTGGTAGGCTTCTAGATTATAACTAAACACTCATTCTGTTTAAATACTAATAGTATGCTTGGTCAATGTAAATTAAAAATAATATTTTTTGTATTAAAAAAAAAAAGAAAAAAAATATTTAACTTTACCAAGCTACAACGCAAAATAACAATAATTTCAAGACGTGTAATATGTACTATATAACCATAAGTACAAAGGGTTACTGTTTACATCCTGTATTTATAAAATTTTGTCCTCTTTTCCCAAATGGAATATTGTTTTCATTAGTTTTTTTTTTTTTTTTTCACTGTATTAATTAGTTTGTCACTAACTTCCTGCCCATCTCTTTCGCGGTTGGTTGAGGCAGGATTTTTCAAAGATCATTTTCAAATGACTGATCATCTTCAAATTTCAAAGATAAGGATCAGAAGTTTGAATTTCAATTTACTTTAGTTTTAGACTTTTAGTTTGAAGACTTAAGTGGCTGTTTAAATGTAGTTTGCCTTTTGGTTTAGATGTCCCTTAACTAGATTTACATTTCTTTGGCATTGTGTGGTTAAATCTATGAGATTATATTCTGTAACAACATGGTGTAAATCCATATTTTACCATTCCAATCTTAACATGTCCTATTATTTTATCACATATTTAAGAATAAACACAATCACACTCAATAAATTCTAATATCCATATATAAATCCAACCAAATTAAAAATTTATTGAAATGTTATTAGGATGTATTGAACCAGTTCAGCGCAATGAAGTTATGGTACACTGGTACTCTTGTAGGTCCTAACAATTTCTCAAGAAATGAATAGAAGTAGCAAGGTAGCCAAGGTTTATTTTTTTATGTTTCAACCATGATTTTAAAAATCAGACCAAAGGCAAAACTGGATTTGCCTCCAATTCCCAATTTATCCGGTTTTAGGAATTTTTTTCTAGACCGGACTGCTGCCTATGAAATAATATAAATTCGTACATTATTCCACTTTGAAATTATGAATTTACATTATTCCATATGCAGTAACCCTATGCTAAAATGTCAGAAAATGATTGATGCATATGAGAAGGTTAGTCTCTTCAATAATGTTCATGGTCTTAATAATTATCATTCATGCACATATTGAGAGGTCTTCTTCCACAAAATTTTCATGGTTTCAATTTTTCACAAGTCTTCAGTTTTCAATAGGAGTCTTTGCAATCAATTCCTTTTTTCGTTGGGTTACATTTTCTTTCCCCCTCACAACACACAAATTGACTTGGTACCTTGCCTTTTTGACTGGGGGGAGACATGTTGACGATATGCAATCCTCATTTCACAAAAAATTTCACATACTTTAAAAATCCCAAGAGTTTTAAATGTTTCTAAGGAAAAAAAAAAAAAAAAAAAGGTTGATTAGCCCTTTCTTTTTAACTCCAAAATCCAAATCCCATAAAAAAATGTATGGTTTACTAAAGGCTAAAGACTTGTGAAAAACTAAAACCATAGAAATTTCGTGGAAGAAGACCTCTCAATCTGTGCATGAATGATAATTATTAAATTGGCATGAATTTCATTTTCATACTACTATCACATGAATGAATTGATGAGGTTTACTGTGCATGTATAGGCAATGAAAAAAGTGATGAGAAACCTTTGTCAATTCTCTCTCTTTTAATTATTCTTTCTTAAAAAGTAATGTTTCATTTTTTTTTTCATGCTTTCTAAAATAGGAAGGAGATTTGCGTGAATGACTGGGATGAGCTTGATTGAATATTGGCTATAAGTTGGATTTCATTACAGGTTAATGGAAAAGATGAGGATCAAAGAAATCAATTATTCATAATATGAAAATGATTTGACAAGAAATTTTTTTTTCTTTTTTTGTTGGGTAATTGTTTATGCAGGGGCTAAAACCCCTGAGTTGAAGGTCACTAGACTTGACCAGGTACCACTTGGGCCAGCAGGCCCGGTGGTATTTGAGATATGTGTAGCCCTAGCCCCCACAATGCGTTACATCAAATAGAAAAATCAAGTGATATACTTTGCGTGTGTAAACATTATTCATAAGATCTACAGTCACCACAAAACAAATATTATGTAGTCACAAAATCAGAAAACTTGCAGGGTCACAAGGAGTGGTTGGTAGGTTTCTAGATTATAACTAAACCCTCATTTTGTTTAAATACTAATAGTATGCTTGGTCGATGCACAGGTTAATTTAAAAATATATGTAAATTAAAAATAATATTTTTTGTATTAAAAAAAGAAGAAGAAGTAAATATTTAACTTTACCAAGCTACAACGCAAAATAACAATAATTTCAAGACGTGTAATATGTACCATATAACTATAAGCACAAAGGGTTATTGTTTACATCTCGTATTTATAAAATTGATAATGCACCATTTGTCCTCTTTTCCCAAATGGAATATTGTTTTCATTATTATTATTTTTTTCACTGTATTAATCAGTTTGTCACTAACTTCCTGCACATCTCTTTCGCAGTTGGTTGAGTCAGGATTTTTCAAAGATAATTTTCAAATGACTGATCATCTTCAAATTTCAAAGATAAGGATATCAGAAGTTTGAATTTCAATTTACTTTAGTTTTAGACTTTTAGTTTGAAGACTTAAGTGGCTGTTTAAATGTAGTTTGCGTTTTGGTTTAGATGTCCCTTAACTATATTTATATTTCTTAGGCATTGTGTGGTTAAATTTATGAGATTAAATTCTGTAAATCCATATTTTACCCCTCCAATCTCAACATGATTTTTTTTTTTTTTTTTTTTTTTTGGAGGAAGATCTCAACATGAGTTTAGCGCATCTTTACCAAATTCTGACTCTAAATTTATATGGTATAATTGGCATTGAATTTTGTTGGTTGCCGAACCAGGTCAACGCAATGATGTTATGGTACATTGGTACTCTTGTAGGTCCTAACAATTTCTCAAGAAAGGAATGGAAGTAGCAAGGCAGCCAAGGTTAATTTTTTGATGTTTCAGCCATGGTTTTAAAAATCAGACCGAGCACAAAACCGGATTTGCCTCCGATTTCCAATTTATCCTGGTTTTCGGCATTTTTTCTGGACTGGACTGCTGCCTATGGAATAATGTAAATTCATACATTATTCCACTATGAAATTATGAATTTACATTATTCCATAGGTAATAACCCTATGCTGAAATGTCAGAAAATGATTGATGCATATGAGAAGGTTAGTCTCTTCAATAATATTCATGGTTTTAAAAACCAAAGTGGTGGCAAAACCGGATTTGCCTCCAATTCACCCCCCCCCCCCCTTTTTTTCAGTAACAAAATTGATCAACGAAGATAGTGAAATTGGGAACAAGTTGTAGTAGAATTGATCAATATAACTTCAATTAGGCAAAATCAATCCAATTATGTTATGTTTAGTTGGACGTTGATTAGGGACATTGACTTTATATAATAATCTTTTTCTTCTTTTTCTCTTTTGCCTATAAAGCAAGGAAAATAATACCGTACCGGGAAAATGTACCTTACCGACTATTAAACCGGTATCGGTACTCATCCAAAATGTATTGGAAAAAATATTAGGTTAAACTAATGTGACCCACAATATTTACCTCTGATTGAATTTGTCGTATAAACTTGTTCCCAATCTTTCTATCTTCGTTGATCAATTTTGCTACAAGTATCTTCCTGATGGTAATCATTTTGTCATTACTTTGTGGTAGGTCAGCCATGTATATTTCTCCATACCCACTTCTTCCAATTAGTTCAAATGAAGCTAGACCATCTTCTCTCTCCAGGAAGGCTAAGTACTCTGCATTTTTATCAAAGGACTAAAGATTGTTAGGCTACCTGAGTCTTTTACTCTACCTCTTATAAAACTCATTATGGCTACTCCAAAATCCAGGTATACTGTTATGGACATTTTATGTAATTGGCTAATTATTTGACAAAACACATTTTATTTGTAATTGGGTAGATCTAGGATAGTTTAAAACTTCAAGAAACATATTGTTCAAGTCAACTGTTAAAGCCATGAAGATCTAACCAAGAAACAAGTTAAGAAAGTGTTATTCATTAAAGCTCAACAGAAGTCTCGATAGAAATCCTTCTATCGAGATTTAATTTTAAAGCTCGACACAAGCTGTATCTATCGAGAATTATGAAATCAGACTTTTCAGATCTAATTACACACATATTCCTGTGTATTTGTGTAGGGTTTCTTTTCTCATAACTCTAGACATATATAAGGATTATTTTAAGAGCCATCATGAGATGATGCAAAAAATAATACATGTAAAAATTGCCCTAGTTCATCATTCTTTCTGAAGAAGCTACTGCGTCTTTACACCAAGGGTTTTGTGATCAATGAGCTTCTTGATCTTCATTGTTGATGAAGTAAAAAACTTTGCAACTAACATCTTCTTCAAGTTTTTGGAGTTAGTCACGTACTGGGATCCGTGCATCATTAGTTAGTCACATATTGGGATTCGTGCATTGAATGGAGAGATTGCCACTACAATACAAGTCCAATTAGGTATTAGGATAAGAGTTCAACTGTAAGTTAGTATTTCGGGATAGGCCAAAGGGTTTGATAAGATTCCTTATACTTGTAACCGCTTGTGATTAATAATAGTGAATTCTCGGGAGTGGTGACCCTAAATTCACCCGGTGGAGTTTTGCCTTAGACATTTTCCCCATTTGTAAACAAATCACCGTGTCAAATTTAATTTCCGCTATATTTAGTTTAGTAAGTGATTTATTTGTGCTACCACGTCATTGCATGTAATTTGATCTAATTAATCAACTTGGGTAATTAATTAATTTGCAATAGATCAATTCATTTTAACCCAACATATACCTTCGACCAATGTTCCAACCAAGATTCCAAGTATCCATCCAACTAGCTTCCTAATTGGCTTGTTTTTATGTTTATGAAGTGTTGCCACCAAAGGAGCTGGAGCACTTGAAGTGAAAGCTTTATGACTTGTAGATGGGGCAACTACAGAAATATTGCTACTTCTAGTTGAAGAATTCAGCCAAGATGTATTGTTTGGGTATATCAAATCTTACATGAATGGAGAGGAAGAGGGAAAGTAAAGTGAGGAGAGACAGGTGGGATTTGTAGAGAGAGAGAATTCCATTTCCCACAAAACTTGAGGTGTGTTTATACAACAAGCTGGCTTGAACTAGTAAGTGCCTAATTAAGGCAAAAGATCTAAGTGTTTCGGAGTGGGGGAACAAAAACCAAGTGAGATGGGGTAGATGAGGAAGAGAGCAAAGGAGATTGAGTTTTTTAATTGGAGAAGAAAGACGAAGGAGGGAGCATATATGTATATATATATATATATATAGAGAGAGAGAGAGAGAGAGAGAGAGAGAGAATTTATGATCTCTTTGGGAAAATTTTTTAATAGGTACNCACTTACAAAAAGGCCTAACTTTTGTAAGAAGTACTAGTAAAGTTTATAAACCGAAAACTTACTCGCTAACTAACCGATAGCTTATGGCTGAAATGTCAAATTTATTTATTAGAACGTATTGCAAATGAAACTAAGACATGTACATATTCACGGATGAAATGTCAAATGTCTCCATCAGCTAATTTCTCACGAGAGGCCAATCCAGGGTACCTTTTTGCTGTCACAGCATGTTAATGATTTCCTAAACAACAAGCTAGACTCTAGCTTAAAAAGAACCTCTAAGAGCATTCACATCAGTATGTTCATTTTACACATCCATTTTTACACTAAAAACCTACTTTTTCTATTTTACACATTCACTTTTACAAAACACCCACATCAATTCATTTATTTTACAAGATATTTCAATAAAATATTCATTATACTCTATTTTTTTATTATTTCTCTTTACCTACCTGCCTTAAATACCCGCGCTCTCTCTCTCTCTCTCTCTCTCTACACCCATCTCTCTGGTCTTCTCTTCCAAATCATCCGCCACAGCTCTGACCACCAAACGCCACCGATCCACCACCAAATCTCCACCACCGAAGCTCCGCATCACCGATCCACCACCAAATCACAAAACCCATCCGCTACAGCTCCGATCCACCAAATGCCACCGATCCACCACCAAATCTCCACCACCGAAGCTCCGCATCACCAATCTCCACAGCTCCGCATCACCAATCCACCACCAAATCACAAAACCCATCCGCCACAGCTCCGATCCACCAAATGCCACCGATCCACCACAAAATCTCCACCACCGAAGCTCCACATCACCGATCTCCACAGCCCCGCATCACTGATCCACCACCAAATCACAAAACCCATCTGCCACAGCTCCGATCCACCAAACACCACCAATCCACCACCAAATCTCCACCACCAAAGCTCCGCATCACCGATCTCCATAGCTCCGCATCACCGATCCACAGCTCCGCATCCACAGCTCAGCCAATCTCCGAGCTCCGATCCACCACGCTGAAACCGATCTCCGATCTATGCTCCGATCCAATCTCAGAGCTGATCTACGCCACCAAACACCGCAGCTCTGAACCATTGCTCCGATCCACCACCAAATCTCAGCCAATCTCTGATCTCTGTGTTTGTGTATCTCTGTGTTTTTTTTTTTTTTTTTTTTTAAGCAAGTGTATCTCTGTTTATTGTTTGGATGTGTTTGTGTGTGGATGTGATTGTGTGCATCTTAGGAAAAAGAGGAAGATGAGAAGTTAGTTTACTGAGTTTGTTGAGCCGGAGAAGAGAGAGAAAAAAACGAGCGAATGAAATTATTAAAATATTCTTTATACGAGCTACAGTAACCGTGTATATTTACACGGTTACTGTAGCTCGTGTAAAGAAATACACATTTTTATACAATTTTAGAAAAGCTGATAGAGTGCATTTTGAGGAAAAATGTGTAAAAACTGTGTTTACATAATTTTACATGATTTTAAAGGCACTGATGCGAATGATTTTAGAAATTTCCATGGCTAAAGCATTTTTTTTCCATGTAAAAAATTGTGTCGGTGGTAGTAGTAATGAATAAATTGCAGAGTACTGTGTGATTGAGAAGTAACTTTTCTGCAGTTAAGTTGATGAACTTGGTTGTTGAATTTGCACATAGAAAAGACGTAACAAAAGGATGAACAAAACCCAAAAAAAAAAAAAAATTAAGAAGATGAACGTAAAAAGAAGGAAAAAACAAAAGGAGAGAAGATGACAAAACCCAAAAGAAGAAAAGAAAAGAACGTTGCAACTTGCAATTAATGGAGTGTTTCGGTAGAGCTTCTAGAAATTCAAATGAAATTATTACCAAGTGTAGGCAATGATGTTAGGAAATTCGTAAAGAAAAAATTCTAGAGTGAGAGAGGCAATGCTTGATTTTAAATTTTCAGTGATTGTTAATTTCATATCAAAGACTTCAAGACTCTCTTTTTTAAATTTATTTATATTTGAAAATACATATAAAAAGAAATTTAATTGCCATTAGTAAATTGACGCTTTAAATATATATATATATATATTTTTTTTTTTTTTCATTTTCAAATTCCTTCATGGATGTAGTAATTAATAAAAAGCTGTCGAAGGATTAACATTTCTGTAGCTACTATCAACATTTAGAATAAATATTATTAGCTTTCATTACAAACAACAAAGCTTAGCATAGCCATGTGGTTGATACCTAACTAATCCAATTTGAGAGTTATATTCCTGACAAAAACCATCACAACCAAATTTTACCAAATGTTCTCACCTCCCTCCTCTAATTCTCTCTCCTTGTGGACCCTAAATTTTCTAAATTTCAGCAACATGGTTACTAAAATTCCAAGTTCCTCTATATACTGTTCCTCTCAAATTTCAGCAACTAAATTGCCACAACTTCTAATTTTTCTCTCTCCTAATTTTGGCAATGGTATTGTTACAATTCTTTTTTTTCTCTATCACATCATGTCTCTCACCTCTCTCTTACTTTCTTTCTTTTTCCTAGGAATTTCAGCAATGGCATTACTGAAATTCATATCTCTTCTCATCTTTTAAATAAGTTTAAACAGTACCCATATCACAAATAAACATCATTTTATACAATATTCAGCCATAAGACTCCCTACTTTTAAGCAATTTATGTTTTCATTTTGGATTTTTGTAAAGGTGCCGCTTGCGTCTGAGAAAAAAAGAGAGAGAACAAAGTCAAGTATTCACATTAGCATGGCAGTCCAAGACACACATCACAAACCAGAGAGACCAAAGTCAAGTATTCACATTAGCATGGGCAGTCCAAGATACACAGTCACAAACCACAATGGTAATATTTTGAAGCTTTCATCCCATTTGAATGGGGTAAGACTTGGCAAAATTTTAGTAGTAAATAAAAAAGTAATGCCAGTATCAAATCCAAATGAGAAGCAATATAAAATTCACAATTCAGTTATTATAAAAATGTTGTCAAATTTTTTTTGTCTACGTAGTATTACTCATAAAGATACAGCAAGAAAGATCATAATAGATAAAATAATGAGTGGGTGACACTCCCTTATTGGTGTGAGGGCTCATTGCATGAATCCTATTGGCTGGGTGAAATTTCATTTAGGTAAAGTTACCTAACCCAATTATTAAACTTAAGAGGTTATCAAAAAATTATTATTAAACTTAAGAGGTAAACCACATTATTTATGCACAAAAATTTGAGATTGCTACTTCCACAATATTTTCACAAATTAAATCCTAACCTAGGTGATAAGTGTTATTGTATGTAATTTGAACACAATATTTAAATCATTTTTTTGTCTACCAATAACTGCCAATTACAATTTGCTACTTAAGATTTATAAGTATTAATATAACATTTATCCAGTGTCAAAAAAAAAAAAATATATATATATATATATATATATAAAACATTTTATCCATAAATTTTAATAGCACGATGAGCTTAGATAAAGATGGAAAAACACCCATGAGGGGAGGACACCTGTTTGATAAAAGTGCATGCAAAGATGTCATTTAATATCAAACTAGACTACATTGTAGTCCATGTAAATGAGCACACCTAATCAAACCCTACTTTACTTACACATAATGCTTCAATTTATACTGCCCCCACTACCATAGTATTCATAATCAAACCCCTCACTTCAAATATTCCTCACCATTGTTTGACAAGCTGAGTCTAATTTGTAGCTGCCTTGATCTTGGCGCCCATTGCCCTCTCCATGCTTCAAACCATAGTGAGTCCTTGCTTCACTCTATATTCTGAGATGAATTTTTGGGAGTGAAACATTCACATGTTGTGATTGGAGTGTTGTTTTAGGTTTTGCTGTTTTGTTTTGTTTTTTCTTTTTTCTTTTTTTGGTGAGAATGAAACGTTTACATGTTGGTCTGAATTTGTACTTGATTTCAGGACAAGTTTGGATCAGGGAGTCTCAACTCTCAAGAGCTACCGTGAGCACTTGTACTCCAGTTTTATTTTCTCCTCTCTTTTTGTTTTCACCCAAAAATCTAGAGGTTGATACTTTATGATGAGGTTGACAGTGTATAAGAGAAACAAAGGGAAGCAGCAACCATGAAAAGCACGGCAACAGATCATCTAACGCTCTCAACCGGCAAAAAAATGATAATTAGTTCTAATCAAACAAATAAAATGAGCACTTCTATTTTACCCACACAAAAAAAAAAGATCACTTCTAAGAAAATGTAAAACGAAAAACAATTAAGAAAAGGCAATCTAAAGCAAAGAAGTTTCCAGCGAAATCCAATTAAAAAATCTAAACGAAAGCAAATAATAAGTGTACACTATTAAAAAAATAAAAATAAAAATAAAAATAAAAAAGAAGAAGAAAATACAAGATAAGTCTGGGATGTGTCATACAGTACGACACCATAGAAAATGCAAAGCCTTTCCATTCATCTCGTTTACCAAATATCAAACTACCAAGACCCAGTTACCAAGTACTTAAAGTCTTAAACCCACGAGAAAATTGGATACTTAAAAAAAGAAAGTCAAGATGCCTAAGAAAGATAGAAGAATTTCGGAAAAGGAAAGACTTTTATTTCACATGTTCAAGAGACTGCCGAGTTTATAGGGGAGGGGACCTAAACAGCTCTAACTACCAACCGATTCAGGGAGAGATGAGAGGATAGAGCTAACAACAACTTTGGCTGATTGAGAGAGAATATTTCAGGTAATAAATTTTAATTTTGGAGTTTTGGAGAGGGTTATGAGATTGTTCTATCTTTTTAGCATGTGCAGGACTAGAGTCTAAATTCATAGGCATAGAAAGGAATTCCAACCATCGGAAAGAGAGAATCAAGCAAAGACAAAGTGCACGGCTAGACAGAGAGAGAGAGAGAGAGAGAGAGAGATTTTCATGCATTGGCTAAATTTTGGTGTTTAATTAACACATAGACAATATTATTATTAGTGTAAAATTTTCTTCTAAATATATATATATATATATTTTTTTTTAATATTAATATTTGGGCTTTTTTGGGTTGGTATTTTGGATTTTAAAGCAATATGCAGGCCTTCTTTCACCCATTGTTGGGGTCTTCTCTCACTTGGGGCCTTAGGCAATGGCCTAAGTTGCATCTTAGGTTGAGCCGGCCCTGGACTGCACCTTAATCTTAGGGAGGAAAGGAGAGTGGGTTTTTTAATTGGGGAAGAAAGTCTATATATATATATATATATATGTGTGTGTGTGTGTGTGTGTGTGTGTGTGTGTGTGTGTTTAAGTTACGTGTGATGTAAATTCCTTAAAAATTACACATTTTTTATACCGTAATAAATTCAACAGTTGAAAAAATAGCATTAAATGATTATTGTTTTCCACCTTATTTTCTTTATTAATAACATTTTTTTTATCCTCATTTATTACTTTTCATATATCTTATTGGGTGTTGTTTAACTGTCTCTCTTTCTTCTTGAAATTGCTAGATATATACGAATCCAAATCTTCTATCCCACTTTTCCTGCTCCACTCTATACTCCACCAATAAATACTTGCCACGTGATACTATTAATTAATAACTGTAGAATTAATAAGTCAATAATGATAATATTTAATTAATTAGGTGAATAGGTGGTAAGTATTTATTGGTGGAGTATAGAGTGGAGCATGAAAAGTGGGACAGAAGATTTGGACTCGATATATACTCCCTCTGTCTTAATTTGTTTGTCCTCTGCTCCATTTTGAAATGTTCTAAAATATTTTCCTATTTCAAAAAATAAAATTAATTAATTTACTAATATTCCTATTATACTCTTATTTTATTTTCAAAACTATTTGAAAAGAAAACTAACAAATATTTTTTTAAAAAAATCAATCTAATTGGATCACCTTTTTAGTTGCTTTATTAATTTCTACCCACATTATATTAATAGTTCTTGAAAACGTGAAAGGAATAAAAATCAATTAATTTTGGATAAATTATACAAAAAATATCCTTTATATTTGTCTTAACATATATACAACATAAGAGAAATAAAATGCAGGGCTGGCTCTAGCTATGGCCCCCAATGCAACAAAAATTTACATAAAGGTTCCAAAGACATCCATTGTAAATAAATTAAAAAAGAAACCCCGAAATTTGTATTTTTAAAAAATTGTACAATGATAAATTGATAATGGACTTTTTAAAAAAGAAAAATATAAAAGTAAATTTGTATTCTTTCTCTCACCTTCAATAATGCTCCCAACATGGTAATTGGTAATATAAATGTTAATAATATCTTCTTCTTTCTTTCTTTCTTTTTTTGAGAAACCTAATAATATCTAAATTTGAAAACCAAATTAGTAATTTTGCAATCTTTATTTACCAAAAAATTTTGCAATATCAAAAAACAAGAATAATGTTTTTCAAAACCAAAAATAATATGCAATAAAAAATTAAATAAATATTATTTATTTGATTTAATTATTAAAGAATCTTACTTAAAATAATCAGCTTAGGCCTCAAACTATGTTGTGTGGACCTTGGAATAATAATAACAATACTAAATAAAATACTACAACATGTCCTAAACTCTCTAAATATAAAATATGCTTCAAATATATCATTTATATAATATCTAAAAGCTGAAACATAGTATTTATTGTTACTATTCTCTTTTTGAGCCACACCAACATAATATTTCGGTTTCTATTTTTTCACTAAAAAAAATGTAGCATTTCGGTCCACTTCAATTCATTTGGTCCAATTGAACCCATTCCACCCATTCCATCCACTTTGGTCCAATTAGTCCATTCAGTCTACTTTAGTTCACATGACCAGTCTGTCCACTTCAGTCCATTAAGGTCCAATTCAATCCTTTTCAATCCAAAATTTCTTTTTTCTTTTTTTCTTTTTTTAATTTTTGGCTAAAAATTCTTTTTTTTTTCTTTAATTTTTGGGTTGAAAAGTAAGAAATTTTATTCTATTTAGGCCAAACTTTAGGCTAAAAAATAAAAACAAAATAGGCATTAGAATTTAGAGGTATGGCCCAAAAAATCAATAAAAAAGATATATATTTAAAAGATTGCCTTAAAATTCAACTTTCAACAATATAGACATTGTACTTATATTTGAAAAAAATTACAATTTTAAACTCATATATATAATAATTTAAATTTAATGTAACACATTATATGTGTTCCATTGAATGGCAGGTAGAGTTTTTTTTTTTTTTTTTAATATTCTTGGATATATTATAAAATTAGTCATTGTTGTTGAATGAAAAATATATCATTTTTTCCTTCACATACCACACATAAAAATAAAAAATATATTTTTAAACAACACCTGCACTATTTAATCTATAAATTTTACATTATATATTTATGAAATAATTGCATTATATTTTTCCAGGGGTAGAGTGAGTTTGCGACTTGATTTTTAACAATTGGCGTAGAGTACATACTTTGAGTTTGTAAGACTTGCAAACGTGATGGTAGAGCTCTTTCATGGCTGGAGTTTTTGTATTCACTTTGAGGCAAAGCCCATTAATTGGTGCTGAGAACACTGATGATACCTTGAAGGCCTTTGAAGGTTTTCTGTTTGAGGACCTAATGTGTAACATTGATAAAGTGTGGCCTCGTTCTTGTCGTATGCTAAGGCCAATGGAGGTCATGGAGGGTGGACTTGGTGGGGAGGTCGTTGGTTCAGATTCTGAATATGGCTCTGTATATTAAACTCAAGAAAGCTTTATTGTAACTTGGGCCTAGAGAGAATTAATTTATCCGAATTATACTAGGGACACAATCTTTGGCATAATTTTGTGCCACAACTTGTCACATGGAGAGTTGTGGTTGGTAAAAATGTGTCCCCTGGCCCATTGACATACCTTTACCAATCACAACTCGCCATGTGACGAGTTGTGGCACAAAATTGTTCCTAAGGTTGTGTCCCTAGCATAATTCAATTGATCGGGTGCTGTGTATTTGACGTGGCAGTCACTCTCCTCGCAAAATAAACTAAAATAGTTTACTACGGTATTCCTTGTTACTGTATGAGTATGATTTGGGATATACGGATTTGTTTTATTACTTGGTTTTTCTTGTTAGTGTATAGCTTGCGTAGTAGTTATGTACTTATGTGTAGCTTTGAAATGGTGTAAATCATGTTTACTTAGAATCGAATGCACTTGCTTGGATAACCTAGTTAAGATAACTTAGTGACTAAAGTCCTATATATAGTCTCAACCTACCTCGAAGTGAAATTTAACATCGATCAAACAATCATATTAACTGTCCAGATAATAGAGCTGAAAATGAACTTGGGTTCATGAGCAAAGCTACCAAACAAATGAACAATTGAGTAGCTAAGCTTGTGATTTTTGGTATAATAAATAATACGACTTGGTCTCTCTCTCTCTCTCTCTCTCTCTCTCTCTATCTCTCTCTTTCGTCATCCTGATGAATAGTCTCATTCTTTTTCTGTTGAATGGAAATTTTTGTTATCTGTGTTGATGCGTGTTAATTCTTTGACTCATACTTTGGTTGTTTTAGGCAAGGGTGCCCCACATCCCGACTTGTGTGGAGGGAGATGATCTGGTCACTCAATGTTTGTATTCCTCCCTTTGATTTCTTCTACAATATGGAGTTTTGAGGAGGATAAATACAAATTCTTCCACAAGAAACGTGCATAGAGACATCATGTCTTTCAATATCATGGATCAAAAAGGCAACTACTTTGACAATGTTTTCAGAAATTTACCCGAATGGAGGAATTTGGTTGACTAGAAAAGTCCAGAACTAAAATGCAGCAATTTAAAAATATAATCAAAGAGAAGGAGTGAACTTTCTGAGGATGGTAATTTAGTCCTAACAGAAAAACGAGTTCCTTATTTCAAATGTACCTCTGGCATGCCTAACTCTTTAGGGGTACTTCTTGACAATGGAAATTTTATCTTAAGATTGGGTGAACCAATAATAGCAATATTTTTGGGTCATGGGCAAACAAGTCCAGAAAATCCAAAAAAGGGGCGGTTCTCCGCTGAATTGGAAGTAAAAAAAAAAAAGGAACAAGTCACTTGTACTTGATATAACGAAATTATAGAGGAAAAAAAAAAATATATATATATATATATATATTTTAGTTGCTTCTGTTGCCTACCAATTGTTGCTAGATTGTAGTATCAAATGCTGAGGTTCTTCCTCACGAGGAGCACTAGTTCAGAAAAGCATTGCAGAGCTTGACAGAGTTGACACATACGTATAACACAGAAAATCAAAAGTTTCAATCAGCTTTGAGGCAGCATTTGTTATTGACAGCAAGACTATGGTCATTGTTAACATATTCATTCATCTTCTTTCTTGTTAATTTCTCTCTATTGCCTCTTAGTGTTTTCTAATTTAGATTCTCTCCATTTGTTCTAAAACTGGAGAACCATTTCCTAATCCTGATAATTAGGCCTCCAAAATCTCTTGCAAATGGTTGAGTTCAATGGATTGAAATGACCACTCACCACCTGAATAGTGAATACTTAAAGATTCATTTTCAATTAAATTGATTGGGAAAAACAATTTCCAAACCCAGTGACTAATGAAATTTACCACCTGCTGTCCAAGCATGATAAGAAGCTAGATTGGTAAACCAGAACAGTTGCCACTTTCACAATTGGGCGAAAGCACCAAATAGCTATTTTGAGTTCTATTCTAATAGAACTTTCTCATTTACTCTATCAATGAAACCTCCCAGTTATTTATGGCCTAAAGATTGAATAAAAATTCAAATAATAACAAACAAAGAAAATTAACTGTAAGCAAAAATCGGGAAAAAATGCATTCCAAACAACAACAAAAAACAAGCAAATGTCAGCCAAGAGCTCTGTAGTTCAATTGTCACCTCTTAATGTTTTCAACAAAAATGTTCAGAGTTTCATCCCTACTGCTCCATCCTATACTGCTATACAACTGCTCTTCCCTTCCACCATTTCCATATGCAGTTGCATGTCATCGGTTGACTAGAAAAAGTCCAGAATTCAAAAACATAATTTTTTTATAAAAAAAATTAAAGGTAATTTCACAGCTCTAAAATTAATTTTTTTTCCCACATCTAAAGAGCGGGACCAAAGACTTGGAGATGTCAACAGTCAACAGTTTGGTTTGGTCAAGTGCCTAATGTAATCAAAGCCTACCTATGTGCAGGGTAAAACACAATTGTGTAATAAACACTGTCCATTCAATTAATTAGACATTATCTTTCTTCTCCAAAAAAAAAAAAAAAAAAAAAAGGAAAGAACATAAAACTCTCACTTGACTCTTGATATGATTTTGCTCTACTCCAAGCAACAAAAATCTACAACTCTCACATACTAAGTTCTACAATTGCAGTATGGCGCAAAGCAGAAGCCAAAAGCAGGAAAGCTACACCCCAGGCGAGAATTCATGGTCTTATTTGGCTATACTTCTCCTCATCATGTCAATTAAAGCCCATCTTGTCACTGCATCTGATACCATGTACCCAGGTCAGTCTCTAGCGTGGAACCAGACCCTTATTTCAGAAAGTGGAATTTCTGAGATGGGTTTCTGTAAAGCAGGTACGTCTCGTCACTATCACCTAGGCATATGGTATAAAATTGTATCAGAGTTTACGGTGGTTTGGGAAGCTTATGGTGCATTCTCGGACCCAATACTACAGTTTTCTGACGATGGTTTCTTGTTTTTCATAGCAAAGGTGTGCCTTCTGTTTTTCCAGGCAAACTCGGTTCTTTTGGTTCTAACATTGGGATAGGGGTGCTACTTGACAACGGAAATTTTATTTTAAATAGTAAATTTGATAATACTGTATTGTATCAGACTTTTGGGGATGCAACCAATACATGGCTGCCAGGGACTGCCTTCAAAATATATCCAATTTTCTTTCAAAGTGGTTATTCATCTTCTCCTCTAACTGATGGGCCTTACTCTGCTGCATTATTAGAAAAAGATGGAACGGGTTATTTGTCATTATTTTATAATGATAATCAGTATGGCAGGAATCTGTCTGCAAAAGAATTGACTAACCAATACGTTAACGTATCCGAAAGCTATTTTATATATTCTGTTGTTTCCCCTTATAAGTTCGCAAGATTTGTTTTGAATGTCACCGGGGAGTTCATTCTCTATGTATGGAACAATGATTTACACCAATGGAATTCAGTTTGGAAGACACCTCCGCATCGTTGTGAGATTTTGGGTATCTGCGGGGACAATGGCATTTGTAATGAGCAGAATTCACCTCTTTGTGATTGCCCCAAAGGATTTAGACCAAAAGCTCCAAGGGAGTGGGACTTTCTTGAGTACACAGGAGGGTGTCAGAGAAGCAAGCCTTTAGAATGCTCAGATAACAAGCTCCTCACGATGCCTAATATGCGCTTTGTAAAAGCAGCAGAATATCCGGTTGTCAAAAATGTTGAAGAATGCAAATTATATTGCTTAAGCAATTGTTTTTGTGTTGCTTACTCTTATAATAATAAGTGTTTAATTTACAGAGGAAAACTCAGAAATCTAGAACAACTTTCTTCTGATAATAAGTTAGGTGGAGATTTTCATGTTTGCGTTTCAATGGGAAGCAAAATCAAGATATCAAAAAAGGTTGCTTGGATTGTTGGAGTTCTCATTGTGCTCATCCTTCTCATTGGCATTGTATTTTCAATTATTTGGAGGCATTCCACTGGTGCACTCAAGGAAGTGGAATTTTCTTTAATTATGTTTAAGCATCGAGATTTGAGAAGAGCAACAAAGAACTTCTCCCAAAAACTTGGGGAGGGAGGCTTTGGTTCTGTCTTTAAAGGGCATTGCCAAATTCAAGAGCTATGGCAGTGAAGAAAATAAGAAGTCTAGAGCAAGGTGAGAAGCAATTTCGTGCAGAAATTAGTACTCTTGGAGCAATCCAACATGTCAATCTTCTTTGCCTACGTGGTTTTTGTGTAGAAGTTTCAAAAAGATTTCTTGTCTATGATTACATGCCAAAAGGTTCTCTAGAATCCCATTTGTTCCAAAATACTTCCAAGATTTTGGATTGGAAGACAAGATATCAAATTGCAATTGGGATTGCCAAAGGGTTGGCTTACCTTCATGATAACTGCAGAGATTGTATCATGCATTTTGACATCAAACCTGAGAACATATTGTTGGATGCTAAATATAATCCAAAAGTGGCTGATTTTGGTCTCGCAAAAATAATTGGACGGGACGTCAGTCGTGTGCTGACCACCATAAGGGGAACTAGGGGCTATCTAGCACCAGAATGGATTTCAGGTGAAGCTGTTACTCCAAAAGTTGATGTTTTCAGTTATGGGAAGCTTCTTTTCGAGATAGTATCTGGTAGGAGAAATATGGACATGTTAGATGGTGATGATGAAGAGATACGTAACTACTTTCCAGCTCGTGTTGCAGTTGCGATAAACAAAGGGGAAAACCTTCTGACACTACTAGATAACAAATTAGAGGGAAATGCCATCATGGAAGAGCTAACTAGAGCCTGTAAAGTTGCTTGTTGGTGCATTCAAGATGATCCAAGGGATAGACCAACTATGGGCCAAGTAGTTCAAATTCTTGAAGGAGTGATGCAAGTGGACGTGCCTCAAATTCCTCTATATTTCCAACGCCTTTCAGAAAACCCAATGGTAGCGATTGTTTCTCAAGAGATTGAGACTTCTTCAAGTTCATATTGATGGGCACAAGGTACTGTCTTAACTCTGTCTTTACAATCAGTGCAGTCTTTGTAGCCAAAATAATGCATATCGTTCCTTTATCTACTGCAAATTATAATAAAGGGATTCCATAGTTGTTAGAAGCTAAGAAGCCAAGTGCAAAAAAACAAATGTAAGTCATGGGTGCCAAAAGCAAAAAAGTGTGCTTCTTTGTTTCTCTTTTGGAGGCTATTTTTTCTTGGAGACTGTTTTTTGTCTTCTGTTTTGTACCTAGTATCCAAAAAAATTATTTTAAGAAAAATGTGGCCAAGCGCATGTAGGTGTCTCTACCTGTGACAATTTGTTTGGTGTGTATTTGTTGAAAGACCATGAGAAAACGTGTGAATGTTATTTTAGTACAATTGGTTGAAGAGGAACTTAAAAAAAAAATTAAATAGAATATACAAACAGTCACTAGGCAGCTCATTATCGATTTTTTAGACCATTTCTAACATATCATTCTTTCTTCTATTTTCCATTAAACCTGCAAATGATTTTGCCTTATCTTTGCAATCAATCTTTTACCAAACTCTTTGGTCAAACCCAAAATTTTCAATGTTATATCCCAACTTTCACTAAATAAAGAATTTATCATGACACAGTAAAAGCTTTGAGAGCACCCAAAACCATGCTCAATTTATTCTCTTCGATATATCATTAGCTCCAGAATGTTAATAATAATATTCAAAACATTACAATAAAATTGAAAGAATGTTCACATTACCCAAAAAAATACGAAATAAAGAGGTTTTTTTCTTTTCTTTTTTTAAGAAAAAAAACAAGAGGAATTTAATTGTAAGAGCATACACAACGAGTCAGGGATATGCTAAATGTAACCAAAATTTAGCATTCAACCCAATATGTCTCAACAATCGGAAGGCTAAACATGAAAATTTGTAAATTTTTTTGGCATAGTACTACAGTATCATCATAAATTTTTTTAGCATAGTGCTACAATACCATCTTAAATATATGATGGTACTGTAACACTACACCAAAACAAAATAATAATATTTTAATCCCTTTTATTCTTTCTCTCTCCTCTGTGTCAGACTCTTTATTTCTCAAGTCTTTCTTTCTTTATCTCAAATTCTCAGTATTTCATCTCCCTCTCTCTCTCTTTGGGGAAGGTGTTGGAGCTTTGGAACGGTTTCATTGTTGTTGCGGCGGTAGTGAAGGAGAGTTTTGTGGGGATGATTATGGAGGTGGCAATCAAGTTTCTGCAGCGGACAGTTGATGATGGTTTTGATTGAGTTTGTTGTGGTAGCGACAAAGGCGGTAGGTCTGAGTTTGTGGCAGCAAAGTCATCCATGATTTTGAGTAAATTGTAGAGAGACATGGGCGGAGCCACATAGTGGCTTGGGGGGGCCGTGGCCCCTGCAAAAAAAAAAAAAAAAAAAAAAAAAAAACCCCATAGTGGCGCCGGCGAAGTCGAAGGCTCGTGAACGCCGGCGAAGTCGAAGTCGAAGGCTCGTTCTCTCTCTCGCTCTCGCTCTCTCTCTCGCTCGGTTTGGTTCGGCTCTGGCTCTCTCTTTTCCGGAAATCATTTGAAGGTAAAATAAGGGCTTCAAATGATTTCCGGGTCAAGGGTGAAAATTTGGTCAAACTTTAAGCATATTTTCCGGAAAATGAATTTTCCTTTGCCAGCCAAACACATGGGTCAGGTGGTAAATGATTTCCTGAAATCATTTACCACCGATTCAAACGCAGCCTAAAGTCCTATGGGTCTGTTTGGATAGCACTTATTGTTGCTGAAAGTTGCTAAAAACTAATTGTTGCTGAAAACACTGTAGAAAAATAATTTTTAAATATATGAATAGTACTATGGGACCCATTTTTAATATTTTTAATGTGTGAACAGTGCATAAACAGTGAGTGAACAATACACGCACAGTACATACACAGTAAATTTTGTCTCCAAAAGTCAAAAAAGCCGGCCAAAAAAAAAAAAAAGGGAGAAAACGCACAGCCTAAAACGCGCCGCAACTAACCATTGTATCCAAACCCATACTATATATAGACTCAACCTACCTCGAAGTGAAATTTAACATCGATCAAACAATCATATTAACTGTCCAGATAATAGAGCTGAAAATGAACTTGGGTTCATAAGCAAAGCTACCAAACAAATGAACAATTGAGTAGCTAAGCTTGTGATTTTTGGTATAATAAATAATACGACTTGGTCTCTCTCTCTCTCTCTCTCTCTCTCTCTCGTCATCCTGATGAATGGTCTCATTCTTTTTCTGTCGAATGGAAATTTTTGTTATCTGTGTTGATGCGTGTTAATTCTTTGACTCATACTTTGGTTGTTTCAGGCAAGGGTGCCCCACATCCCGACTTGTGTGGAGGGAGATGATCTGGACACTCAATGTTTGTATTCCTACCTTTGATTTCTTCTACAATATGGAGTTTTGAGGAGGATAAATACAAATTCTTCCACAAGAAACGTGCATAGAGACATCATGTCTTTCAATATCATGGATCAAAAAGGCAACTACTTTGACAATGTTTTCAGAAATTTACCCGAATGGAGGAATTTGGTTGACTAGAAAAGTCCAGAACTAAAATGCAGCAATTTAAAAATATAATCAAAGAGGAGTGAACTTTCTGAGGGTGGTAATTTAGTCCTAACAGAAAAACGAGTTCCTTATTTCAAATGTACCTCTGGCATGCCTAACTCTGTAGGGGTACTTCTTGACAATGGAAATTTTATCTTAAGATTGGGTGAACCAATAATAGCAATATTTTGGGGTCATGGGCAAACAAGTCCAGAAAATCCAAAAAAGGGGCGGTTCTCCGCTGAATTGGAAGTAAAAAAAAAAAAGGAACAAGTCACTTGTACTTGATATAACGAAATTCTAGAGGAAATTTTTTTTTATATATATATATATATATATAATTAGTTGCTTCTGTTGCCTACCAATTGTTGCTAGATTGTAGTATCAAATGCTGAGGTTCTTCCTCACGAGGAGCACTAGTTCAGAAAAGCATTGCAGAGCTTGACAGAGTTGACACATACGTATAACACAGAAAATCAAAAGTTTCAATCAGCTTTGAGGCAGCATTTGTTATTGACAGCAAGACTATGGTCATTGTTAACATATTCATTCATCTTCTTTCTTGTTAATTTCTCTCTATTGCCTCTTAGTGTTTTCTAATTTAGATTCTCTCCATTTGTTCTAAAACTGGAGAACCATTTCCTAATCCTGATAATTAGGCCTCCAAAATCTCTTGCAAATGGTTGAGTTCAATGGATTGAAATGACCACTCACCACCTGAATAGTGAATACTTAAAGATTCATTTTCAATTAAATTGATTGGGAAAAACAATTTCCAAACCCAGTGACTAATGAAATTTACCACCTGCTGTCCAAGCATGATAAGAAGCTAGATTGGTAAACCAGAACAGTTGCCACTTTCACAATTGGGCGAAAGCACCAAATAGCTATTTTGAGTTCTATTCTAATAGAACTTTCTCATTTACTCTATCAATGAAACCTCCCAGTTATTTATGGCCTAAAGATTGAATAAAAATTCAAATAATAACAAACAAAGAAAATTAACTGTAAGCAAAAATCGGGAAAAAATGCATTCCAAACAACAACAAAAAACAAGCAAATGTCAGCCAAGAGCTCTGTAGTTCAATTGTCACCTCTTAATGTTTTCAACAAAAATGTTCAGAGTTTCATCCCTACTGCTCCATCCTATACTGCTATACAACTGCTCTTCCCTTCCACCATTTCCATATGCAGTTGCATGTCATCGGTTGACTAGAAAAAGTCCAGAATTCAAAAACATAATTTTTTTATAAAAAAAATTAAAGGTAATTTCACAGCTCTAAAATTAATTTTTTTTCCCACATCTAAAGAGCGGGACCAAAGACTTGGAGATGTCAACAGTCAACAGTTTGGTTTGGTCAAGTGCCTAATGTAATCAAAGCCTACCTATGTGCAGGGTAAAACACAATTGTGTAATAAACACTGTCCATTCTTAATTAATCTGTAATAGAAAGAAGAGGGTTTTTTTTTTTTTTTTTTTTAAGGAAAGAACATAAAACTCTCACTTGACTCTTGATATGATTTTGCTCTACTCCAAGCAACAAAAATCTACAACTCTCACATACTAAGTTCTACAATTGCAGTATGGCGCAAAGCAGAAGCCAAAAGCAGGAAAGCTACACCCCAGGCAAGAATTCATGGTCTTATTTGGCTATACTTCTCCTCATCTTGTCAATTAAAGCCCATCTTGTCACTGCATCTGATACCATGTACCCAGGTCAGTCTCTAGCGTGGAACCAGACCCTTATTTCAGAAAGTGGAATTTTTGAGATGGGTTTCTTTAAAGCAGGTACGTCTCGTCACTATCACCTAGGCATATGGTATAAAATTGTATCAGAGTTTACGGTGGTTTGGGAAGCTTATGGTGCATTCTCGGACCCAATACTACAGTTTTCTGAGGATGGTTTCTTGTTTTTCATAGCAAAGGTGTGCCTTCTGTTTTTCCAGGCAAACTCGGTTCTTTTGGTTCTAACATTGGGATAGGGTGCTACTTGACAACGGAAATTTTATTTTAAATAGTAAATTTGATAATACTGGATTGTATCAGACTTTTGGGGATGCAACCAATACGTGGCTGCCAGGGACTGCCTACAAAATATATCCAATTTTCTTTCAAAGTGGTTATTCATCTTCTCCTCTAACTGATGGGCCTTACTCTGCTGCATTATTAGAAAAACATGGAACGGGTTATTTGTCATTATTTTATAATGATAATCAGTATGGCAGGAATCTGTCTGCAAAAGAATTGACTAACCAATACGTTAACGTATCCGAAAGCTATTTTATATATTCTGTTGTTTCCCCTTATAAGTTCGCAAGATTTGTTTTGAATGTCACCGGGGAGTTCATTCTCTATGTATGGAACAATGATTTACACCAATGGAATTCAGTTTGGAAGACACCTCCGCATCGTTGTGAGATTTTGGGTATCTGCGGGGACAATGGTATTTGTAATGAGCAGAATTCACCTCTTTGTGATTGCCCCAAAGGATTTAGACCAAAAGATCCAAGGGAGTGGGACTTTCTTGAGTACACAGGAGGGTGTCAGAGAAGCAAGCCTTTAGAATGCTCAGATAACAAGTTCCTCACGGTGCCTAATATGCGCTTTGTAGAAGCAGCAGAATATCCGGTTGTCAAAAATGTTGAAGAATGCAAATTAAATTGCTTAAGAAATTGTTTTTGTTCTGCTTACTCTAATAATAATGAGTGTTTAATTTACAAAGGAACACTCAGAAATCTAGAACAACTTTCTTCTGATAATAAGTCAGGTGGAGATTTTCATGTTCGCGTTTCAATGGGAAGTAAAATCAAGATATCAAAAAAGGTTGCTTGGATTGTTGGAGTTCTCATTGTGCTCATCCTTCTCATTGGCATTGTATTGTCAAATATTTGGAGGCATTCCACTGGTGCACTCAAGGAAGTGGAATTTTCTTTAATTATGTTTAAGTATAGAGATTTGAGAAGAGCAACAAAGAACTTCTCCCAAAAAATTGGGGAGGGCGGTTTTGGTTCTGTTTTTAAAGGGGCATTGCCAAATTCAAGAGCTATTGCAGCGAAGAAAATAAGAAGTCTAGAGCAAGGTGATAAACAATTTCGTGCAGAACTTAGTACTATTGGAGCAATCCAGCATGTCAACCTTCTTCGCCTACGTGGTTTTTGTGTAGAAGTTTCAAAAAGATTTTTGTCTATGATTACATGCCAAAAGGTTCTCTAGAATCTCATTTGTTCCAAAAGGTTTCCAGGATATTGGATTGGAAGACAAGATATCATATTGCCATTGGGATTGCTATAGGGTTGGCCTACCTTCATGAGAATTGTAGAGATTGTATCATACATTTTGACATCAAACCTGAGAACATATTGTTGGATGATGAATATAATCCAAAAGTGGCTGATTTTGGGCTTGCAAAGATAATTGGTCGTGACTTCAGTCAAGTTTTGACAACCATTAGGGGAACTAGGGGCTATCTAGCACCAGAATGGATTTCAGGCTATTACTCCAAAAGTTGATGTTTTTAGTTATGGGAAGCTTCTTTTTGAGATACTATCCAGTAGGAGAAATATAAACATGCTAGATGATGAGATATGTAACTACTTTCCAGCTCGTGTTGCAATTGCAATAAACAAAGGAGAAGACCTTCTGACACTAGTAGATGACAAATTAGAGGGCAATGCCAACATGGAAGAGCTAACTAGAGCTTGTAAAGTTGCTTGTTGTTGCATTTAAGACAATCCAAGGGATAGACCAACTATGGGCCAGGTAATTAAAATTCTTGAAGGAGTTATGCAAGTGGACATGCCTCAAGTACCTCTTTATTTCCAACGCCGGTTAGAAAACCCAACGGATGCCATTGTTGACCATGCGACTCAGACTTCTTCAAGTTCATATTAATGTAAAACAAACTATGCCTCAACTTTGCCTTTATCATTTATGAACTCTTTTGCAGTGAAAAATGCTTTCCCACATTTATGTAACGCATATTAAGATAAAAAGACTCCATTTGTTAGTAGCTAAGGAGTCAAGTGCATGTAGGTGTGCCTACCAATTTGCACTTGTGTGTAACAACTTGTTTGATGTGTATTTGTTACTTTCTTTTCCTTGCCATGTTTCTTGTTAAACCTCAAATGGAATCATAAAATGCCAATCTGCTGCTGACTGGTTTTGTGGCTGAATAGCCTTAATTTCTTTAGATCATAACTCCAATAATTCAATTGTCTTAATACCATTGAACCGTACAACCCTTAGTTTCTGTTAGGCTTTGCGGCTGTTTCACTAGCTATCTGTTGCATGTAGCTATATGTTGTGTGTACTGATACAGTCATATGAGAATTGTATGTTAGTGTTGCTAGCAGGGTCGTTTAGTAATTGAGTAGTTGCTGCTGAGCTTTATTCAGTTAGTTAGTTCAGTTGAATTCAGTTAGTTAGTTGGTTAGCTTAGGCGGGAAATGGGATTCAGTTGACATGATCAATGAGGAATTATCCAGAAAATTAGCTGAACCTGTCTCAACTTCTCTTATCTTCTTCTTCTCTAAGTTCAGGAGGTTGGTTCCCTCGAAGTAATTGTCTCTCTCTCTTAATCCCTATATCTCAGTTCCTAATCTCTGTTCTTAACAATTTCTTTATCATGCACAGCCTCATTTTTTGAAGAAGTTAGGCCCTCCTACATCCAGGGACGGAACCATGTGTAAGTAGAGGGGGGCTGTGGGCCCCCCCAAATTTTTTCAAAATATTAAATAATAGGTATATATTTAAGATTTTAGAAAATAAGTTAATGAAAAATTATATTTGCCTCTCTCAAGAAAATTATATTTGCTCCCCTCGACTTCAAATCCTAGTTCCGTCCCTGCCTACATCTGGTGCCAGCTGCCTAGATAGGAGCCACAAAATTCAATCCCTTATGGTTGGACTTGGGTATTCATATCCAGCTCAAACAAAGTGGAAGTGGGGTTGGATTTATTTTAATTGTTCGAAACATCTTTATCATATTATCCTCCAATTTAAATATGATGCCGAGCTTTTCAGCAAACACTTGAGCAAATGCCACTTTATTGAAGGAAAATAAATACATGATTTTTAGTGGCTTTTGTTGCCTGCCAATTGTTGTTAGATTATGGTATCTAATGCTGAGGTTTGTTCTCATGACTTGAGGAGCACTGGTTCAGAAAAGCATTAATACAGTGTTCGACAAAGGTTTTATTTTTTATTTTTTTTATTATTTTTTTTTTTCAGAAGAGGCTTGACAGAGTTGACACATCATTATAACACAGAAATTCAAATAAATGTTTCACAGCAAGACTGTATTCATTGTCAACATATTCATTAATCTTCTTGTTACTTCCTCTCTGTTGCCTACAGTTTTCTAATTTAGCCCATGATAACAAGTAGAATTTGAATTCCCTCCATTTATTTTTTAAATGGAGAACCGCTTCCTAATCCTGATGCCTCTAAAATTTCTTGCAATTGATTGGGAATAAAAATTTCTTTGCCCATATAATGACCCGTGTGGGATTCACCATATTAGGCCGTTGCTGTCTGTTGCCCACGCATGAGAAGAAGCAAGACTGGTACCAGAACAATATAGAAACACTTCACCAAAGCTATAACTGTCTTTTATTTCTATGTGAAATTTACCAAAGCTATCTCGAAGCTATTTACGGCCTAAAAGATTGAATGAAAATTCAAATAATAACAAACAAACAAAAAAATAACTGTTAAGAAAAAATTGGGAAAAAAATGCAAACACTCATCACATTCCAAACAACAATAATAAAAGCAAGCAAATACTAAAACTATGCAAATTAAAGCATCACTTTCAAATTCAAGGCATTGCAGGTATGAAAATTTCTAAAATATTTAGGAAAAATTATACAAATATCAAACCGCTGAATGTAGAACTCATATCTATTGTTCCATCCTATCAAAAAGCCCTTCACTTGCACCATTTTACAGTTAAGTGGCTAAGTTTGTCTTTCTGGTCTAAACAATTATACGACTTGGTCTTTTTGTATGATTTTCTCTTGTCAAATGGGAATTTATTTTATTTGTGATTTTGTTTTTATAAAAGTTGGATCCTCAAACTGGAGAATGTATGCAACAATGACACAAGTCCCTTTCTCAAAGCATACAACAATGATACATATCATTTCTTCTTGATTAATTTTTTTGAAATGAACTAAATTTATCTTTTGGTTATTACTTTTAAACACTTTAATTCATATTTGTTGTGGTTATTTATGTCAATTTTTATGTCTAATTTTTTGTAATAATATTGTAAAATGAATGCTGCTCTTCCTCTTAAAAAAATGGACTTCTGCTCTACCCTTTGATTTGAATTGTTGTCATTTAAGATTATTTAAAGTATTGTTATGGCTTTTTTTATATAAAAAAAATAAAAAGAATCCGTTAAGGCTTTTTTTTTATAGGCATTTTCCTCAATGGGATTTGAGGTTTTCTTGTTTCTTTCCTGCCAGCAGGTTGGGTTTCAACAGGGAGAAAAAGAAAGATACGGATTGTTAACTTGCCACTTGCATTGTTAAGGAACTGGACATGTGGGAGAATTTTAAAAGAGATACCTAGGAACAGTATCTAAAATACTGTATCTAAACTTTGTCTTTTTAGTTAAATATGTCTAGCAAGAACTTTCAATGCCTACTTCAGAAGCCATGAAACAAGATTGGTGCACTGCCCCAATTTATGTTTTGTCTATCAAATATACTCATAGTCTAAATGATTGCAATGGTCCCATATGTTTTCGACTAGATCAAAAATTGTTATTAAAAATCAAGAGTTTGGCAACAAAAATTTGAAAGTAAGACGAATAACTAATTCTGATTTAATTGTTTACTGGTCTAAATATTATATGCTATTCTATATACATCTATTGTTCTTTCAAATAAAATAACAATTAGGGCGCGTTAATTACAGTTTCGGAGGCTGATAACAATAATCATACTATTTGAAAGGATAAAATTCTTCAATAGTGAGACCATTATCAATGATCCATTCAAAAGCATAAAGGGTGGACTTCCCATATCCACCATTTCCTTCAATGCTTAATGCATTAGGTCACACTGAATCAAACAACTCAGGTGGCGACATAAGCATTTCAATACCCTGAATCGTTTCCACCACAATTATTGCCATGGCCCAACAACAAGCTGCAGACAATAAAATTTATTTTAGATTTTACATACAATAAGATAGGGAAAGAAAAAAAAAAGTATTTCATTGAAAGAAAATGTAACAATTTAATAATAAAATAATTGAACTAAAAAATACTTACCGATAAAAATATACATAATGTTGGGGGAGGGCTTAAAAATATCAAAATATACATAATAATAAGGTAAGAAAGACTGATAAAAAAAATAAAATAAAATAAAGAATTCCTTCTTAGGTTTTTGTTTTTCCCTTTCCCATCAAGATGAGAAGTATGCATTGATGAGATTTCTGTTAGTATCAAGAAAGTTCTTTATCACCTAGGACAAATGAATATTGGTGAGACAGAAATTTTATTCAGGGGTCAAGCAAAATAGCCATAGTAGCTTAGCTCAACAAAGTTATGCCTTATATTCTTTCATGGTACTAAAATCATTTGAAAATGATTATGCATTAAATTTTCTAGCAAACACATGTTGATGAATGTTTCTAGTGGTTTAAAGATCTAAACTTTCTATTAAACACATTTTTTTAGTGTAAAACTTAGCTCAATAAAACTATGGATTCTGATTCAATTTAAGAAGAAAGATACTAGCAGGTTCAATTTCTTTAGATCATAACTCCAAAAGTTCAGTTGCCTAAATATTATTGAACCATATGACCTTTAGTTTTCATTATCATGCACTGCCCCAATTTTTGAAGAAACTAGGCCCTCCTACATTTGGTGCGCTAGATAGTACAATAAAAACAAGAAAATCCCAAAACTATGCGACTTAAAGCCTTAATTTCAAATTCAAGGCACTGCATTATGAAAAAAATCTAAAATATTAAAGAAAAAAATTGTACGACCATCAAACTGCTGAATGTTAGAACTCGTGCCCATTGCTCCATTCTATAAAACTTCCCTTCCCTTCCACCATTTTACAAACTTTGTTCAATCAATTTACTACTTGGTCTTTTTTTCTTTTTCTTTTCCTTAATGGTCTTATTATTTTCTTCATTACTTGCCGATTGGGAATTTATGTTGTCTGTTGTTTTGTTTTTGTGCTAAGAGTGTTTAATTCTATGACACATAATTGGGCTGTTTTGGTCCTTTTTTTGTTTTCAAAGTATGTAATTCTTCATTTTGTTCTGGTCTATAATATTATTCAGCCAAAAAAATAAAATAAGATAAAGAAAGAGGAGTTTTTTTTCTTTTTAAAATATATATATATATATAGAAAAGATTATTTAAATGACGTAAAATTGGTTCATGAGAGTGACACGTGCCTCTCTAATGACCATACAAATTGTATATGTTTTTTTTTTTTTTGCTGAATAGTACAAATTGTATATGTTAAAAAAAGCATTAAAGACCATACAAATATTTTTCGGACTATATGTATTACGTGTAATAATATTTAACTTCGAAATTGTAAACATGTATTTCAACTTCAATACTTCAGAGTAAAAGGTCCTTTAGAATCATAAAAAAAAAAAAAATTAAAAAAAAAATTTCTTATATTTATGTCGAGGTTTACTTATTTTATTAAATTTATGATAGAATTTATAATAAATGTGAAAAAATATAGCACGATTTATCCACCCCAAAATATCTAACAATTTTTCCTGTCTTCCAATTACATAGGTCAAAAAGCAACAACTTTGACAATGTTCTTGGACCATTAAGACGACTTTGATTTTCTGTGGACTTTAAAAGTCCAGAACTAAAAAAAGGGACTTAAATAAAATTAAAGAGAAGAAGAAAACCGAAAGATCTCACTTGATATTCGTTATAGTAAGATCTGCAATAGCAATATGGCGCAAAGAAGAAGCCAAAATCAGGAAATCTGTACCACAAGCAAGGTGTCATGGTGGTCTCATTTTGCTATACTCTTCCTCATCATGTCAGTACTCAAAGCCCATCTCGCCACTGCATCTGATACAATTTTCCCAGGTCAATCTCTGGCATGGAATCAGACCCTTACTTCCAAAAGTGGAATTTTTGAAATGGGTTTCTTCAGACCTGGTAAGTCTCATCACTATAACTTTGGCATATGGTATAAATTGATAGCAGAGTTTACAGTGGCTTGGGAAGAAGATTTAACATACTTAGGCTTGGAGCCAGGCTCTATGGCACTAGAACTTTCTAAGGATTCACTGTTGGTAACAAAAAAAGGAGCTAGAGGTGACTATCGAGTGCTTTATGATTCTTCTTCTTCTTCTACCATAGGGGTAGGAGTGCTTCTTGACAACGGAAATTTTATGTTAAAAAGTAAATTAGATAGTACTGTGTTGTGGCAGACTTTTGAGGGTACAACCGATAAGTGGCTGCCAGGGGCCAAGCTGGGGCTTGGTTTTAATACACTTACCAAAGAAACAGAAATTCACCTGCTGACGCTTACAATTACAGGTTCTCCGCTGAATTAGAATTAGAAAAAAATGGAATGGGTCACTTGGTACTATATTATTTGAAATACTCGAGTTACAATAATAATTATAAATATGGTGGGAATCTGTCTAGGAAAGAATTGACCAACCAATACATAAATGTATCATATGTTTCCAGTAAGAATAAAAGCTATTTTATATACTCTGTTGTTTCCCCTTATAAATTCGCAAGAATTGTTTTGGATAACATCGGGGAGCTCACTCTCTATGTATGGGATGAGGATTTACACCAATGGAATTTGGGTTGGAAGGCACCTCAGCAACGTTGTGAGATTGTGGGTTTCTGCGGGGAGTATGGCATCTGTAATCAGCAGAATGTACCTCTTTGTACTTGCCCGATTGGATTCAGACCAAGGGATTCAAGAAATTGGGACTTACATGACTATAAAGAAGGGTGTGAGAGAAGAGATCCTTTACAATGCTCAGATGACAAGTTCCTCATGATTCCCAACATGTGCTTTCCAGAAGCATCACACTATCCAGCAGTCAAAAATGTTGAAGAATGTATACTAAACTGTTTAAGCAGCTGTTATTGTCTTGCTTACTCTTATAATAATGAATGTTTAATTTACAAAGGAATGCTTATAAATCTACGACTTCCTTTTGGTAACGAGTTAGGTGGAGATTTTTATATTCGCATTTCAGCATCTGAGCTAGTGGGAATTAAAACCAAGATATCAAAAAAGGCTGCTTGGGTTATTGGAGTTCTTGTTGTGCTCATTCTTCTCACTGGCATTGTATTGGCAATTATTTGGAGGGGACATTACATTGGTGGACTGGAAGAACTAGAGTTTTCTTTGATTCTGTTCAAGTATCGAGATTTACGAAGAGCAACAAAAAACTTCTCCCAAAAACTTGGGGAGGGAGGTTTTGGTTCTGTTTTTAAAGGGGTGTTGCCGAATTCAACAACTGTTGCAGTGAAGAAAATAAGAAGTCTAGAGCAAGGTGAGAAGCAATTCCGTGCAGAAGTTAGCACACTCGGAGCAATCCAACATGTTAATCTTCTTCGCCTTCGTGGTTTTTGTGCAGAAGCTTCAAAAAGATTTCTTGTCTATGATTACATGCCAAAAGGTTCTTTAGAATCTCATTTGTTCCAAAACGCTTCCAAGATTTTGGATTGGAAGACAAGATATCAAATTGCAATTGGGATTGCTAAAGGGTTGGCTTACCTTCATGATAACTGCAGAGATTGTATCATGCATTTTGACATCAAACCTGAGAACATATTGTTGGATGCTGAATATAATCCAAAAGTGGCTGATTTTGGTCTGGCAAAAATAATTGGACGCGACTTCAGTCGTGTGCTGACCACCATAAGGGGAACTAGGGGCTATCTAGCACCAGAATGGATTTCAGGTGAAGCTGTTACTCCAAAAGTTGATGTTTTCAGTTATGGGAAGCTTCTTTTCGAGCTGGTATCTGGTAGGAGAAATATGGACATGCTAGATGGTGATGATGAAGAGATACGTAACTACTTTCCAGCTCGTGTTGCAATTGCGGTAAACAAAGGGGAAGACCTTCTGACACTACTAGATCATAAATTAGAGGGAAATGCCATCATGGAAGAGCTAACTAGAGCCTGTAAAGTTGCTTGTTGGGGCATTCAAGATGATCCAAGGGATAGACCAACTATGGGCCAGGTAGTTCAAATTCTTGAGGGAGTGATGCAAGTGGACGTGCCTCAAATTCCTCTATATTTCCAACGCCTTTCAGAAAATCCAATGGTAGCGATTGTTTCTCAAGAGATTGAGACTTCTTCAAGTTCATATTGATGGGCACAAGGTACTGTCTTAACTCTGTCTTGACAATCAGTGCACTCTTTGTAATCAAAATAATGCTTATCGTTCCTTTTATCTACTGCAAATTATAATAAAAGGATTCCATAGTTGTTAGAAGCTAAAGAGCCAAGTGCATAAAAACAAATGTAAGTCATGGGTGCCAAAAGCAATAAAGTGGGCTTCTTTGTTTCTCTTTTGGAGGCTATTTTTCGTTGGGGACTCTATTTTTTGTCTTCTGTTTTGTTCCTGGTATCCAAAAAAATTATTTTAAGAAAAATGTGGCCAAGCGCATGTAGGTGTCTCTACCTGTGATAATTTGTTTGTTGTGTATTTGTTGAAAGACCATGAGAAAACGTGTGAATGTTATTTTAGTACAATTGGTTGAAGAGGAACTTTAAAAAAATTCAAATAGAATATAAAAATAGTCACCAGCTCATTGTCGATTTTTTAGACCATTTTAACATACCATTCTTTCTTCTATTTTCCATGAAATCTGCAAATGATTTTGCCTCATCTTTGCAATCAATCTTTCACCAATCTCTTTGGTCAAACCCAAAATTTTCAATGTTATATCAGATATATCCCAACTTTCACTAAATAAAGAATTTATCATAACACAGTAAAAGCTTTGAGAGCTCCCAAAACCATGCTCAATTTATTCTCTTCGATAGTACATTAGCTCCAGAATGTTAATATTTACACTCAAAACATTACAATAGAATTGAAAGAATGTTCATATTACCCAAAAAAATACAAAATAAAGAGGATTTTTTTTTTTTTTTTGAGAAGAAAAATAAAGAGGAATTTAATTGTAAGAGATATGCACACAAATACTCTTTGCTGCTTGTTCAACAGCAAATAGGGGACTTAATTAAGTTATTAATCCATTCTTATTGTTATTACACTACAGACACTTAAAATCTTGAGTACACTCTTTTGTAATGAAAATGATGCTACCACCGCGCACCCTTGGTGTGGTGGTCACTCCACAAGTATAAGTGCTTGTGAAGTGTGGGGTGTGAGGGGTAAGGGCCGAAGTTCAAGTCTCTAGAGTTTCACACACATATACACTTAAATTAGATTAGAGTATAGTAGAAATTCTATCCTGTATATATATATATAATAAAAAATAAAAAAATAAAAATGATGCTTGTCCATCTGTTATCTAATGCTTATATTGTTCCTTTTATGTAACACAATTTAAGATAGAAAGACTTCACCGTCCTTAGTAAGGAGCCAAGTGCATCACCCCAGCAACAAAGAAGCCTTCATAAACAACCTTAGCATGATACTTGAAATTGATTTTTTTTTTTTTTTTTTTTAAATGATTGGGAAAACAATTTCCACACCCATAATGGCTCACATGAGCAAGATATGGAGCAAACCATTATGGATGTAAAAATAGCCCTGCATTTGTTTGGGCAAAAAATGTATTGTGAAGATTGATGTCTAAGTTTTCCTGTGTTTGATAGCATTAAAAAATGTGGGCAAAAGAAAAGTCAAGTTGGCCAACATAAAACACAAACAAAATTTTGCATTGTTTTCCAAAACTTGTTCATAGGTGTCTTTTAAAGTAGGATTTGTTTATCTTGGTTCTATAATGCTTATCTGTGCTCCTCCCTCACAAGGGAACCAAGCAAGGAACAAGTTAAGCTAAACAGAAAATTGATTCATTAAACTGATGAGAGTTCACACATCATGACCAATTGATACATAATGAGAGATTTTCTAGAAAGTCTTTCAAAGAGGGAATGAGCGCTCTGCCCTAGCTCATACTTTAAATACTATTAATATTCTGAATAATAACTTGACCAACTAAAGCTATCGATGAGCTAAATAGAAGATCCCTACTTGATAAACAAAAAAACAAAAAACAAAATAGAAACTGCACTCATACTTTAAATTCCTTAATCAATGAACTCTTTGCTAAATCCATGCTCAAGGAAACAAGAGTAGGATAAGTGCTCTCATATATTCCAATACTGAATCTCAGCTCTATTTGGTTTGATATTTTGTTGCCTTGGTGGGTGTTCATTTGTTCTATTTTTAATATCTTTTAGGTATGTATTTTGAAGCTAAGAATGTTTAAGTTAATGATTTTTTTTTTTTGTAAGGATGCTCATATCAGTTATAATTTTACAATATATTTTTTTTTTAATATATAGAGTTTCAACCTATAATCATCCAACTAAGACACCAATTAGTTTTGGTGTAAGATAAAATTGAATCTCAGATTTTTTATTCAACTCCCAGATATTTTACCAATTGAACTAACTGAAATCCGCTCACAATATTCTTAAATTAACCTATCAACTTATACAAGAGTCATGAAAATAATAATAATGATAAATTGATAGGCTAATTTAAAAATGTATTAAAATTAGGAAAATGCTAACGAGTGCCCTGAGGGCACTGGTTAATAATCCATTTAAAGAAAGTTTTTATGGGAAATGAAAAAAAAAAAAAGTATTTAATATTTTAACAGCTTTTTTCATTTCCCATAAAAGTGGTATCAAAACTTTCCTAAAATAAATTATTAACTAGTACCCTGAGAGCACTAGTTAGCATTTTCCTTGAAATTATTGTGAATTTTTGTTAGGTACCCGGTGAACATTAAAGGTGATTGTTGACCCCTGATCATGGTAGGCACGTTATTGTGGTTTGCTTTATTGAATTTGAATTTATGGTGATTGGCGACCCTGATCATGGTAGGCCCATTATTGTGGTCATATATGATACAAGTATGAGGAGAGCAGTTTTGGGCTGAAGAAATCTCTACAATGGTCCTCCGCAAATGGCCTATATTGTAGTTTGAAGATTAAAGAATGTTGTTATTCAAGGTGAGTTGTTTTGAGCTGAGAAGGTTAAGGTTCGTCTGAAGAAAGACCAGCATAAGCATGGGACTTGTTTGGCGTAAAAGTGGTAATAGAATGGATGTCATTCAAAAAATATATTAATAGAAAAGACTAGAGACAATTTTTTTGTTTGATGGTAGGTCCTTTGGACACATCTCTCTGGACTAAACCACAGATACACGACTCCACCTGTCAGAACCGTGCATCAGGTAATCCAAAAGAATTGAACCTAGGATATCTGGGTCTGGGTCTACAAATTTGGAAAGGGAAAATAGAGAGATAGAGAATGTATTAGAATTACCTTGTCCTGCCTTCTTAAAATCTGCCAAGTGCCAAGGCCAAAAGTGAAAGCTCCAGGAAGGAATAGCAACCATTTAGACAATCTGGACCTAGAACTTTCATTCCCTATATAAAAACCACAAAACAAATAAGCCTTCAATTAATAAAACAACTCTAAACCCAAGAAGAAAACACGGCTACATGGACAATATACATAGAGTCATACATACCGTGATCTTGGGATTGGATTTCAGGTATGGACGAAATGGTGGAGCTGCTACTACTACTATTAACAGAAGCAAGAATGCAGGAAGAGGTTGTTAGCCTGGAGTAAAAATTCGTTGTGTTCCTTAGGCAAAAAAATTGAGGAAAAGCAAAATAAGTTGCAAGTGCTTGAGGAAAACAACAGGGATGCATCGTGAGCTGAATGTGAAGCCCTTAGGCATGAAATTCATAATTTAATTGAGAAAGAAGAAATTTATTGGAAACAAAGATCCGGTATTAGTTGGTTGCGTGAAAGTGATCGTAATACAAAATTTTTTCATGCGAAAGCATCTGCAAGGAGGAAAAAAAAACTTAATTGTCTCGCTAAAGGAAATGGATGGTACGGTGATAGAGTAACAAAGTGACAGAAAGGGTGATAATTCAACACTTTTCAACTCTCTTCCAATCTTCAAATCCAAATGCTATTGAAGAAGTGGTGGCCCATATTCCTAGAGTAGTTATGGAGGAGATGAATGATGGGCTCGTGAGAGATTTTCATCAAGAAGAAGTTCGATTCGCCTTATTTCAAATGCATCCTTCAAAAGCTCCAGGCCCTGATGGTATGACTGCTTTCTTTTTTCAAAAGTTTTGGCATATAGTAGGTACTGATGTGACCAATGTTGTGCTATCTTGTCTAAATTCTAGTATCATACTTAGAAATATAAATAATACCCACATAGCACTAATTCCCAAAACCAAAGACCCTGAATCAATCACACAATATCATCCCATTAGCTTATGTAATGTGCTATACAAAATCATATCTAAAATGTTAGTCAACCGACTGAAGCTTATCCTCCCAAATTTAATTTCTGATTCCCAAAGCGCTTTTTTCCCGGGGAGTTTAATTACAGATAACATCTTAGTTGCATATGAAACTTTGCAATCGTACTTTTTTTTTTTTTTTTTTTTTTAAGAGGTGGGGCAAGATAGGTCAAGTAGCTATTAAATTGGACATAAGCAAAGCTTACGACAGGGTCGAATGGGATTATTTAAAAAGGGTGATGGAGAAAATGGGGTTTTATGCAAAATGGGTGCAATTGATAATGACATGCATAACAACTGCTCATTTTTCTGTTATAGTTAATGGCAATCCTACAGGTTATATCTTGCCTTCAAGCGGACTGAGACAAGGCGATCCTCTGTCACCTTACCTCTTTCTTTTTTGTGCTGAGGGGCTTACTGCGTTGCTTAGAAAGGCAGAAACAGAAGGAATTATAAGAGGAGTGACAGCTAGCAGAGGTGATCCATGTATTTCTCATCTCCTATTTGCTGATGACAGTTTATTATTTTGTCGTGCCTCAGCAAAGGAGTACCAACAAGTCAATTATTTGCTTCATTTATATGAGGCTACTTCAGGACAAAAGGTTAATACTGATAAAACTTCTCTTTTTTTAGTAGCAATACTGGCTTTGTGACTCAAGAAGTAATCAAATAGGCATTGGGTGCAGAGGCAGTCCCAAAATATGAGAAGTATTTAGGGCTACCTAATATAGTGGGGCGTAACAAAAAAAGCAGCTTTTGCTCCAATCATTGAAAGAGTCTAGAGTAAACTAAAGGGGTGGAAGGAAAAGATGATGTCTCAGGCTGGAAGGGAAATTTTGATTAAAGCCGTGGCATAAGCTATCCCCACATATGCCATGGGATGTTTCTTGTTGCTGAAAGGTTTGCTTAAAGAACTTGAAGGGAGGATGAGCAGATTTTGGTGGGGTCAAAAGATGCAAGAAAGGAAAGTTCACTGGTTGAGTTGGTCTAAACTTTATATGCCCAAGTCAATGGGAGGGATTGGGTTTCAAGAGCTTCATTCTTTCAACTTAGCCATGTTAGCCAAACAAGGATGGAGACTTATGAAAAATACCCATTCCTTGTTCTATCGAGTCTACAAATCAAAGTACTTTCCCAACACATCTTTCTTAGATGCTCCTTCACCAAATTCAAGGAGTTTTGCATGGAGAAGTATAGTGGCTGCTAGATCTGTCTTGGATAGCGGTTTGAGATGGCGAGTAGGAAACGAAAATAAAATTCGAATTTGGTAAGACCGATGGCTTCCAACTCCACCATCATTCAAAGTGGTAACTCCATGCTCCACAATGTCAACAACGGCCACAGTGGATAACCTCATTGATCCAATTACTAGATCTTGGCGTGTATCCATGATTGATCATGTATTTCTCCCACATGTAGCCGAAGTTATTAAAGCCATCCCTTTGAGCAATAGAGTGGTGCAAGACATCCAAACTTGAGCATACACAAACACGAGTGAATATTCGGTAAAAGTGCATACAATATGATACAAACTCAACAATTGAGATCTTTTCATGGCCAACCATCCAATTACTCACAGTGCAATAAAACTTGGAAAGCGATTTGGGCGGCCAAGGTATGTAATAAAATCAAAACCTTTATTTGGAGAGCTTGTAGAGATATATTGCCCACAAAGGTTAATCTTGCTAGAAGAAAAATATTGTTGGATGCTAGATGTGATTGTTGTGCGGGTGGGGTGGAGTCAACGGACCATATCTTGCTAAGCTGTACATATTTTGATATGGTTTGGAAGTCCACATGCTTATGGAGGACTATGTCTCATTCCACAAATCTTTCATTTGTGGATGTGGCTGATCAAGTTATGCAAAGGAAAAATGACCCAGAGATTGCAATATTTTTCACAACCAGTTAGCTGATATGGAATAAACGGAATGAAGCTCGCTATGGTACTCCACGTCATGACCCCTCTTTTCTAGCCAGGTCTGCTGCAGCTCATGCTATAGAATATTTGGAAACTAATTATGGAAATTTGCCTTGAGGTTGTAAGATAACTTTGTGTTCTTTGGCTTTCCTTGTTGTAATCTTTCATTTAGCTGCTATTGTAACTAGTCAGGTTGTTTCGGCTCTCCCTGTTGCTGCCTTGCTATTGTACATTTTTACTCTTCATTTGAATAAATTTCTGCCGTTTATTCAAAAAAAAAAAAAAACAGAAGCAAGAAGAAAGTTTCTGTGGCTGTGTTGGTAGCGCCGATGAAGAACGCAATTCAGCATGCAAGGCAAAGCATCCTGGTGGCTACGCATATTGCGCAACTGTAGGAACTGGTGCAAGATTGTGTTATAAATTATTACAATTGTGGTGGTCCTCCCAAAAACTTATGTATTGATGGTATGGGATATTGTGCCGATAATTGCAAAGACAGGTGCGCTGCAAAACATCCTGGTGGTGAAGGACTCTGCGATAGGTACTCCTCCATCTTCTGTCAGTGCATCTACCGTTGTTAGAAAGAAGAATTAGAAAACATAGTTTTGAGCCATCCAGAATTTACTTGTTTATCGAGGATTTTATTCCTAATGTTTTTTTTTATTATCGAGGATTTTATTTTTTGTTAGGAAGTGCATCCTGGCCAATGAATTCTTTTATTTCTATATCACACTAATTAGTCCATTAATGGATCCTTATTTCATCTTATATTCTTATCACATAGATGAAGAAAGCTTAGTTTTGGTTCTAGGATGCTGAGGAAGCTAAGCTTGTTCACTAACTGGTAGGCATTTGTTAGAGCCCTGCAAGTTAGGTTTGCTATCACGACATGTTGGAATATTCACATGACTGGTAATGGAATGGATGTCACCCAACTTTTCATCCCACGAACATATCTTTACCAACAGCAAAAAGATGATCCATGATTATCAAGAAACATCAATATAAAATAATACTCAAGAAAGTGCAGATGACACAAGTTGTACCAACCAAATTCCTATCTAACATGAATATATGCCTTCATTGAAAGTATAAGCGCAAGAACGGAAAATTAAGGGAAAACATGGTTATAGAAATGGTACAAAAAGAGAAACACAGATCATAAATTCCTTCAAACAAAACCATCGTATCTAAAATTAGAAAACAAACCAAGAATTAAAATCCTTATTGCAGCTAAACCCTTTACAATCAGTTTTTCTTTACCTCAAAATTGATATTCACCAAGTACTCGGTTTCTCACTTGCTTTTAGGGTCCAAGAACTTGTGTAGGAGGGCGCATAGGCCAGCCAAGAAGCGGAGGAGATCCTGGTGGGGTTGCTTGTATCTCGACTAGGAGAGAAGAGACTCAGTTCTACAAATGTCCCCATTGAAGTCCCATCCCTCTCAAAAGTACGAAAAGAAATCGATCCACACTTTGTTGAGGCTTCAGAATTTCTACTGGGACTAATCCGACCACTTTCTTCTTCAAGATGGCTTTGGTTAGCGATAAGAGAAATGGTATCATTGTGATCATCGTCAACCCTTCTCCTAGCCTCTATGTCCTGTAGATTTCCCAGGGCCAAAGAATCTGCGACTGGGTAGTACACAAGCATGCATATACACACCCCCGCACAACAAAAAAGGGCAAGAAAAGCCAACAAAACAAGAACTTGAAACAGAAATTGATCTGGTTTAATCAAAACAGAATTTGATCTGGATATATATAGCCTGCATTAATTTTGATTTTACACTATCATTTAGATGCCAAAAAAGAATTAAAACAATTCCCTAATAAAATAAGATGCAACTCACCAGAGGAAGGTATACTGCACGTCCAATTTTAGGTCTATAAAATGCTAGAATATTAGCATCAATCTCAAATGATGCAAAATCAATCCACTGCACTGCTGTATGTGGACCTGAAAATTTATGCATATGTAACAATAAGCATCATAACACACGCACATGCAGAAAGAGAGATCACCATCAGTAGTTATAAACATCTCAATCATCAATATGAAAAGAACCATATAAAAGATTGTCAGCCTTCAGGGCTTCAGGCGAGTAACTGCAGCAACAGATAAAAAGCTCATTAAGTCCCAAAATAACAATCTTTAGAGGATCACCAAAATTAATGGGTGGGGGATGAAAGTCTATAGTCTTACCATAACGTGCTATGGCACTGCTCTCAAATACTGGACCATCAGGTGTTTCCACCACGGGAACCTACAAGAGTAACAGATTTATTAGGAAAGCCTTTCATAAAACTAACATGCAATTAGTGGAGTATAGATTACCGCAAATTTTACAATATAGAACTATACCTTCCCAGTAGGTTTCATCTTGATAAACTCAAGAGGTTTATTAGAGACACCCATCTCAAAATTTGGGGCCAGTTCAACTTTTACAGAGGTGTATTCTGCAGTGATAAGTGTCTTGTATGAATTTTTCTTTGTCTTCACTGCATGCAAGATCTGCAATATAGATCATACAGCCTTATTAGCAAAGGAAGAGCAACAAATTACAAATGCATTCAATCCAGAAACAAACAAGATTAATCAATTGTGATGGGTTAATGGATTCAACGGTGGTTTCCTGTAGTTGCATATGCACACTAGGGATTTTCACAATTATAAGCATCCAAATGCAGCCTTTAATTGGGGAAAAAAGAGAGTAATACAATTCTATCAAAACCAAAATAAAGAACACTGGCTATAGTAAATGTGCCACGGTTCAACCAATCTCCCTCCGCCCTTAACATCCAGAACCAGAGGATTTGGTGTGGTAGCACACCCAGATAAAGCAATATTATCTCTCTTTATTATTATTTTATTTAATTGGTAAGATACACAAGCATCCACGACATTCATATGGGACAAGGAACTGCCACTTGAGCCAGACCTCATTGGCACGTTAGAACCATCAAATTCAGAATCCTTAGTCCTAAATTGGGTCAGAATACTAAACAATTTTAAACCAAGATATTTAAAAAAGAAATAAATAAAGAATTTTTCATTGTATCTTCAAAAAAATAAAAATAAAAAGGAAAATCTTTTGATCTGAAATGCAAAACTTTAAGAACTTCAAAAATTGAAATTCACATCAAACAAGCAGCAATATATGCAAAGCAATCAGATTTGTGACCAATTTTATAGTAATTGCTAACTAACAAGGCTAACGAAATATGGTCATAATTAGTCAGATTCAATAAAATTCAAAAACAAAACTTTTCTTTTCCCAATCAGTTTTTTGGGCAACCAAACACATTACACATCTTTACCACAAAGATGTGCTACAGTTGAGCCAGTCTCCTGCTGCCCTTAACATGCAGAGCCAGAGGATTTGGCGTGCTAGCACACCCAAGTAGAAGCAATAAAATTTAATAATGAATTGGTTGAAAGTGGCTGTCAGACACTAACCAAGGGAAAAAAAAATTAAAATCGTAAAGTATGCACATGGATCAAGAACAAATAATAAGTCAAGACAAAATCAACACGATGTAAAAGATGATTGAAATTCGTAAGACTAACGAAAACAGAAAATATGAAGAGAACTTATAAACAGGAAACAAAAAGAGGATTGACGAAGAAGACTAAGGGAACAAAGTGAAAGATAAATAAGAAGAGGACTGATACGAAAACGGAAACACAACAGAGACGGGGAAACAATCTGAAACACAAATAATCCAAAGAAAAGCAAGCCCAGAGAAGACAAACAGGGCAAAAGCGAATAACAGAGGGATGAATTGACAATGAATTCACTATCAATCCTTACTTGCCAGAGGCATTGAAGCCTCTAGAAAGAATTTAATTGAAAAACAAAAATGAAACCATTAAAAAGAATTTAATTGAAATCAGATTTTGTGTGTGTATCCCAACAAAGAACCAACCCCCCCCCCCAACACACAAAAATAAGCAAACATAAAATACTAAACAAATCTCAGCAATAAGTGAAATCCAGAGCTCTTACAACTTCTCTATGAAACTAGAGCTAGAAGACAGAGGTGGGGTTGAGAGAGACAAATTTTCCAGGAAAAAGGTTAATTTTCTGGCATTGGAGAGACATGCCCGCAAATTTTAACTCCATGATCTAGTTTTATAACCTGAGTCTAGATTCGAATTACAAAATGTCAAAAGTGATTTTGAACTCACACATTGATTTTTATTTTACATCAAGATAAAAAATTCCTCACTTCATTCCTTTTACACTTCATCTAAGTTTTCCATAAAGCTTGGTCATCATTTAATGGCAAAAAGGAAATAGAACAATTCCATAATAAATTAAGGTGTAACTCACTGGAGGAACGTACAGTGCATGTCCAATTCTAGGTATAAACCATGTTAGAACATTAGCATGCAAAATCAATCCACTGCTCTATGTGGACCAGAAAATTCAAGCATACATAATAATAAGCATCATAACACACGCATTCACAAAGAGAGAGAGAGAGAGAGAGAGAGAGAGAGAGAAAGAGAGAGAGAGTAGCATCAGTAGTAATAACAGTCTCACATAATCAATATGAGAAGAGCCATATAGAGGATTGTCAGCTTTCAAGCGAGTGCCTGCAGCAACAGATAAAAAGCCCGTGAGTTCCAACATAACATGAGAAGAGCCATATAGAGGATTGTCAGCTTTCAAGCGAGTGCCTGCAGCAACAGATAAAAAGCCCATAAGTTCCAACATAACCATCTTCAGAGGATCGCCAAAATTAATGGGTTAGGGAAAGAAAGTCTATAGTCTTTACCATAACGTGCTATAGCATTGCTCTCAATCTCAAATCCTGAATCATGAGGCGTTTCCAACACAGGAACCTACAATAATAACAGATTTATTAGAAAAGCATTTTATAAAACGAACCTGCGATCAGTAGTACAGATAATCACAAACGCTACATATATATTAGTGGTATGCGATTTTAGTAATACAATTCTATAGAAACCAAAATAAAGGACACTGATTATAGAAAATGTGCAACGGTTGAGCCATTCTCCCTCTGCCGTTAACACAGAACCAGAAGCTTCAAATCAAAATAAATTTTTTATTACAAGTGCAAAAAAGAAAACTATTCATTTGAAATGTAAAACTTTAGAAACTTCAGAGATTTAAATTGACATCAAGCAAGCAGCAAAAACAAAAATTTCGATTCAAAAACAAAAAATTTCTTTTACCAGACGGTTTTCTGGGCAACCAAACTCCAAACACATCTTTACCTCACAAAAAATTTCCGAAAGAGAAAAAAATCCATAACAGATTAATACATAGGATCGAGACACGCCACAGCCATGGCTTCACGGAAAAACGCTTCGCTCCGGTCTCAGATCTGAACACCAAAAAATCAAAAACGATAATAAAAATGAAGCCTTTAAAAAGAATTGAATTGAAAAGTAGCGCGTTTGTTTCTAAAGCGAAACATTTTCGAAAAAGTCAACCATTCAAATTAGCAAATGCAATCTAATTTCGCCTCAACACCAATTCCACGCACATAACTACCGAAAAGAAATTCATAGTTTCCAATCAAAATCGCATAACTTCATAGTTACAAAAACGAAATCAACCCAAAACCAAAGAGATCCCGCCGAAATAATCAAACATAGAATACTAAACAAATTCCAGCAATAAATTCAGTAAAATGATGATATCTTATTGTCCATTTGAATTGAGAGAGAGTAGAGAAGATTTAACACACAATTGACTTAATTTTAGCCAAGTCTACTCTATTCTCTTCTGCCCTCCTCCATGCTCTTCCATCCAAATAGGCCATTACAGATTCTCTATGTCCTGCAATAATATTGGAATTCCGAGCTGACTCGGTGAAAATCGGTGTACTGAGATTTTGAGAGACTGATAGACATAGAGAGATTCATAAGGTTGGGCGGAACATAACTTTGACTTTCCAAAAATTTTTGGAAGCGCTGTTTTAGACAAAAGTGCTTAAGAAACGTTTAGCATTTTCCAAAAATATGATGTCATTTTAAGATGAGACATGTCATTAATATTTAAATTACCGCAATTCGGATCGGATAAAAGCAAAACCCGTCTTAATTAAATACTATTCAGATGTGGAATTTGTGATAATGAATTGGCCAATCAGATCAGCTCATAGCATAGTGAAATTATTGCATCTGTTCAATGACAATTACCCATTGGTTCCATTCAGACGAAGAATTACAAAAATTATGCATAAATAACCAGAATTCTTACACGTAACACTAATCTTCAAGAGGCGGTAATAAGGAAAAAAAAATGGTCTAACGTGAGGTAGACACTTTCACGTTGACTATATTCTTACACGTAACACATTACACAGGAAAAAATTGCAAAACATAACCCACCCTTTTTAGCTAAAATAAACAGCGCCAAGCCGCCAAATACCACACTAGACTTTAAAAAAAAAAAAAAACTTAAAAACTTTATAGTTAATTAAATTCGAAAGGCATAGTGGCAGCAAGTGAAGTTGGACCCATAGCAATTTCGCCGTTAATGGTACCGCCGTCATCATCACCGGCAACATCGAAACGGACTTCCCCAGAGTATTGACCGCCCGTTGTATCACCGACTTCACCAACGGCAACATTGGCACGGAATTTCCTAGCAATTTGACCCCTGATGGTTTCGCCTCCATTATCACCACGGACGACGTTGACACGGTTGGTAGTTTGGACATGGCGGCGACCACCTCCGCGATTACGTTTCCACTTTCGTAAATACAAAAAAAAAAAGTAGCAAAACAATGAGTGTCAGTAGGTATACCACTTTCCCAGCAAGAGCAAGCTGCAACAGCATTTTTTTCTTCACTGTTACCAAGGAAAAGAAATTGTATCAAAAGGGGACCAAAACAAAAACAAAAACAAAAAAGATTAACCATAGATATTGTTCTGTTTGTTACCCGCAATAAGGTGGAGAGAAGTTGTGCATAGATCGTCCCATTCCAATTTGTTGATGAATTTAAAAGAAGCTTAGCTTAGCTTACCTAATTCTCTTCTTAACAAAATGCTATTCTTTAGGTCTCCGCGCCGAGCAGAGCTCAATCTATCTGAGAAAGAGATATTTGATAATCTAATTAAACTTAAAAGCGAAAGAATGGGCATGCTCCTAAGCTCCGACAATGCGCAGCATTTATTTCCACAATTTCACTTAAAACTTAAAAGCGAGAATTTTGACAATTCCACAATTTCACTTAAAACTTAAGCTTTCCCGGCTTTTGCTTCACTCGGAAACAAAAACGGTTCACCGGTTGGGTTGGCTTACAAGCAAGGGGGCAACACCACGAGCAACACGGCGGCGAATGCGGAAGAGTTGGTGGCTGACAGTCAATTCAACATCATGTCATGTCATTTATTATTATTTTTTTTAATGTTTTGCATTAATTTTGAAATGCTTTCAAAGCATCAGCTTTGATGCGGCGTTTGGATAGCTGATGGTTTTGAGCGTTTTGCTTTTTTTTTCTTTTCTTTTTTCTCCAGATCAGAGGCTATTTTTTTTTCGGCTACTGTACCAGTTTTTTGCCTTTGGTTTGGTTTAAAGGAGTCAATAGAGTGATATTTACTGCTCTTACTTGTTTGTCAATCAATTTTTAAATGGAAAATTAAAATGCTTATTTATGATGCAGCTAGCGAGATGTCTTTACTTTTCTCCGAAGAAATTTTTGTAACTAGTTTTGGGGTAGGGTTTATATACATAATTTTTACGCTAATTAAAAGGGGGAAGACAAACACGAGCGCGGGAAAATGACTAAAAATTTATAATCATCACCTTCTTAATTAAATTATTTATATTATCTCATGTATTTAAAATTAAAATGTAGAATAATTAAGAAAAATAATAATTAAAAAATATATTTTATTAATCTTAAATCTAAATCCAAAAAAAAAATTCCTCACTTCATTCCTTTTACACTTCATCTAAGTTTTCCATAAAGCTTGGTCATCATTTAATGGCAAAAAGGAAATAGAACAATTCCATAATAAATTAAGGTGTAACTCACTGGAGGAAGGTACAGTGCATGTCCAATTCTAGGTATAAACCATGTTAGAACATTAGCATGCAAAACCAATCCACTGCTCTATGTGGACCAGAAAATTCAAGCATACATAATAATAAGCATCATAACACACGCATTCACAAAGAGAGACAGAGAGATTAGCATCAGTAGTAATAACAGTCTCACATAATCAATATGAGAAGAGCCATATAGAGGATTGTCAGCTTTCAAGCGAGTGCCCGCAGCAACAGATAAAAAGCCCATAAGTTCCAACATAACCATCTTCAGAGGATCGCCAAAATTAATGGGTTAGGGAAAGAAAGTCTATAGTCTTTACCATAACGTGCTATAGCATTGCTCTCAATCTCAAATCCTGAATCATGAGGTGCTTCCAACACAGGAACCTACAATAATAACAGATTTATTAGAAAAGCATTTTATAAAACGAACATGCGATCAGTAGTATAGATAACCACAAACTCTACATATAGATTAGTAGTATGCGATTTTAGTAATACAATTCTATAAAAACCAAAATAAAGGACACTGATTATAGAAAATGTGCAACGGTTGAGCCATTCTCCCTCTGCCGTTAACACAGAACCAGAAGATTTCAAATCAAAATAATTTTTTTATTACAAGTGCAAAAAAAGAAATCTATTCATTTGAAATGTAAAACTTTAGAAACTTCAGAGATTTAAATTGACATCAAGCAGGCAGCAAAAACAAAAATTTCCGATTCAAAAACAAAAATTTTCTTTTACCAGACGGTTTTCTGGGCAACCAAACTCCAAACACATCTTTACCTCACAAAAAATTTCCAAAAGAGAAAAAAATCCATAACAGATTAATACATAGGATCGAGACACGCCACAGCCATGGCTTCACGGAAAAACGCTTCGCTCCGGTCTCAGATCTGAACACCAAAAAATCAAAAACGATAATAAAAATGAAACCTTTAAAAAGAATTGAATTGAAAAGTAACGCGTTTGTTTCAAAAGCGAAACATTTTCGAAAAAGTCAACTATTCAAATTAGCAAATGCAATCTAATTTCGCCTCAACACCAATTCCACGCACATAACTACCGAAAAGAAATTCATAGTTTCCAATCAAAATTGCATAACTTCATAGTTACAAAAACGAAATCAACCCAAAACCAAAGAGATCCCGCCGAAATAATCAAACATAGAATACTAAACAAATTCCAGCAATAAATTCAGTAAAATGATAATCTCTTATGGTCCGTTTGAATTAAGAGAGAAAATAGAGTAAATTTAACACAAAATTAACTTATTAGTTATTTTTAACCAGCTCTACTCTACTCTCTTCAACTTTCCTTCTTGCTCTTCCATTCAAACAGGCCATTACATATTCTCTATGTCCTGCAATAATATTGGAATTCCGAGCTGACTCGGTGAAAATCGGTATGACTGAGATTTTGAGAGACTGATAGACATAGAGAGATTCATATGGTTGTGGGGAACATAACTTTGACTTTCCAAAAAATTTTGGAAGCGCTGTTTTAGACAAAAGTGCTTAAGAAACGTTTAGCATTTTCCAAAAATATGATGTCATTTTAAGATGAGACATGTCATTAATATTTAAATTACCGCAATTCGGATCGGATAAAAGCAAAACCCGTCTTAATTAAATACTATTCAGATGTGGAATTTGTGATAATGAATTGGCCAATCAGATCAGCTCATAGCATAGTGAAATTATTGCATCTGTTCAATGACAATTACCCATTGGTTCCATTCAGACGAAGAATTACAAAAATTCTGCATAAATTACAAGAATTCTTACACGTAACACTAATCTTCAAGAGGCGGTAATAAGGAAAAAAAAATGGTCTAACGTGAGGTAGACACTTTCACGTTGACTATATTCTTACACGTAACACAGTACATAGGAAAAAATTGCAAAACATAACCCACCCTTTTTAACGAAAATAAACAGCGCCAAGCCGCCAAATACCACACTAGACTTTTAAAAAAAAAAAACTTAAAAAACTTTATTGTTAATTAAATTCAATAGGCATAGTGGCAGCAAGTGAAGTTGGACCCATAGCAATTTCGCCGTTAATGGTACCGCCGTCATCATCACCGGCAACATCGAAACGGACTTCCCCAGAGTATTGACCGCCCGTTGTATCACCGACTTCACCAACGGCAACATTGGCACGGAATTTCCTAGCAATTTGACCCCTGATGGTTTCGCCTCCATTATCACCACGGACGACGTTGACACGGTTGGTAGTTTGGACATGGCGGCGACCACCTCCGCGATTACGTTTCCACTTTCGTAAATACAAAAAAAAAGTAGCAAAACAATGAGTGTCAGTAGGTATACCACTTTCCCAGCAAGAGCAAGCTGCAACAGCATTTTTTCTTCACTGTTACCAAGGAAAAGAAATTGTATCAAAAGGGGACCAAAACAAAAAAGATTAACCATAGATATTGTTCTGTTTGTTACCCGCAATAAGGTGGAGAGAAGTTGTGCATAGATCGTCCCATTCCAATTTGTTGATGAATTTAAAAGAAGCTTAGCAAGGTTACCTAATTCTCTTCTTAACAAAATGCTATTCTTTAGGTCTCCGCGCCGAGCAGAGCTCAATCTATCTGAGAAAGAGAGAGATATTTGATAATCTAATTAAACTTAAAAGCGAAAGAATGGGCATGCTCCTAAGCTCCGACAATGCGCAGCATTTATTTCCACAATTTCACTTAAAACTTAAAAGCGAGAATTTTGAAAATTCCACAATTTCACTTAAAACTTAAGCTTTCCCGGCTTTTGCTTTACTCGGAAACAAAAAACGGTTCACAGGTTGGGTTGGTTTACAACACCACGAGCAACACGGCGGCGAGTGCGGAAGGGTTGGTGGCTGACAGTCAATTCAACATCATGTCATGTCATTTATTTTTTTTTTTTTTAATGTTTTGCATTAATTTTGAAATGCTTTCAAAGCATCCGTCATCAGCTTTGATGCGGCGTTTGGATAGCTGATGGTTTGTGCGTTTTGCTTTTTTTTTCTTTTCTTTTTTCTCCAGATCAGAGGCTTTTTTTTTCGGCTACTGTACCAGTTTTTTGCCTTTGGTTTGGTTTAAAGGAGTCAATAGAGTGATATTTACTGCTCTTACTTGTTTGTCAATCAATTTTTAAATGGAAAATTAAAAAGCTTATTTATGATGCAGCTAGCGAGATGTCTTTACTTTTCTCCGAAGAAATTTTTGTAACTAGTTTTGGGGTAGGGTTTATATACATAATTTTTACGCTAATTAAAAGGGGGAAGACAAACACGAGCACGGGAAAATGACTAAAAATTTATAATCATCACCTTCTTAATTAAATTATTAATATTATCTCATGTATTTAAAATTAAAATGTAGAATAATTAAGAAAAATAATAATTAAAAAATATATTTTATTAATCTTAAATCTAAATCCAAATTCAACTATAAATCCAAATTTACATTTCCAAACAATGAAATTTTAAATGATGAATTTCAAATTTTTCATTGTCTAAAAAGATTCAAACAAAAAATTTCAAAATCAAAGATTTCAAATTCAAATCCAAATCCAAATATTGCCATCCAAACACAACCAAGTGAGAGCAAAGACCAATTCCCACCATTCACCATTCCCCATCCTAAAGATCTATTATAACCGAAGCTGCCCAGCCAGCTTAATGAATATATGCCTTCATTGAAAGTATAAGCGCAAGAACGGAGAATTAAGGGAAAAAATGGTTATAGAAATGGTACAAAAAGAGAAACACAGATCATAAATTCCTTCAAACAAAACCATCATATCTAAAATTAGAAAACAAACCAAGAATTAAAATCCTTATTGCAGCTAAACCCTTTACAATCAGTTTTTCTTTACCACAAAATTGATATTCACCAAGTACTCAGTTTCTCACTTGCTTTTAGGGTCCAAGAACTTGTGTAGGAGGGCGCATAGGCCAGCCAAGAAGCGGAGGAGATTCTGGTGGGGATGCATCTCGACTAGGAGAGAAGAGACTCAGTTCCACAAATGTCCCCATTGAAGTCCCATCCCTCTCAAAAGTACGAAAAGAAATCGATCCACGCTTTGTTGAGGCATCAGAATTTCTACTGGGACTAATCCGACCACTTTCTTCTTCAAGATGGCTTTGGTTAGCGATAAGAGAAATGGTATCATTGTGATCATCGTCAACCCTTCTCCTAGCCTCTATGTCCTGTAGGTTTCCCAGGGCCAAAGAATCTGCAACTGGGTAGTACACAAGCATGCATATACACACCCCCGCACAACAAAAAAGGGCAAAGAAAGCCAACAAAACAAGAACTTGAAACAGAATTTGATCTGGTTTAATCAAAACAGATAGACCAAGTAATAGAACCCTTAACGGTAGGAAACTGGAAACAGAGAATATCAACATGTAAACTCTCTTCTGCAAACCCTTATTGATGACCAATTTCAAAATCCGACTTCCAAGCCAAAACAAGTAGGCGGTTAGGATCATGGCAAAAATCCCTAGAAATATAGTACTCAGTAAGGGGTAAGTGCAAATGGTAATATTATCAACTCTTTCCGTCGCAGCAGTAAAATATAAAGGCAGTTTCCTTTGGGACTCCCTGTGTAACTTTGGTCCAATTAAAATAACAAAGAGCTGAAGAAGGAACATTGGGAGGCAGTAAAGAATAACGTAACCGGCTGTTTTCCCATTCCAACTTCGGCTTAGAATTCCCAGCTCCATCTTCTGCAACGGCGCACGAAGGAGAAACACAAGGGTTAGGAAGAGGCAAGGTTCTGCAAACCCTAAATTTGAGACAATGTAGCATTTGCAAACAGTTTCCTGCCATTTCAAGTTAAGGGCACGCCTCAACAGACTTAACCGAATTACCTCACCAAAACCCCACCAGATTGCAAACAAGATGAATGTAATTCGGATGATCCAAGGACCACTAAAATAACTGAGTTGAATAAAACCTTGACTACGAATTCGAGACCGGAAGTAAAATGAGTAAATGATGCACAGTAAACCAAGTAAAATTAACAGAGCCACTAGACAAATTGTCACCACACCGAATGCATCGGCAGAAAATCTCGTCAGGGGCATTACCCGAAGCACAGATTCCACGCATGCTCTCAGCCAGCATGGATACAAAAAATCCTCTTGTAGCGTATGTGATTCCTTCCTAGAATTAAAGAGAATAATAGAAACAGCTTCCAAAGTAATACCAGAAGATGCTCATTGACCTCTGATTAACCATATATACTAAATGACTCAGTATGATGGTTTGGCAACATTTCAACCACATTCAGGAAGTACCTTGCCCATGTTCATTTGTAAGAAACAAAACCATAAATGTCAATACTTCAACAGTCTTGTTTGGGCTCTACAATTGATTATCCAACCAAAATACCTACAATGTAGGAACAGAAAACCATGAGCAATAGAGGAACAAGAAAGGAGAGATAAAAATGCACAGGATCACCATAGAGAGAAGTTTTACTCTGTGATCAAGACAAGTAAACATCAACCAATTACTAGAATTAGAATATTCAAAGAACAAGGAAACAAGTAGTTTCAACCTGTGTAAAAAACATAAGAGAATCTTCAATCACAGAATTAATTTTCCTCCACCCATTCAGTCAATTTGTTTTATTAATATTCCACAACTTAAAGCAATTCATAGCAAGCAAACAAAAGGAAGAAAATAATGTAAAAATAAACCAATCTGCTCTGCAACTGTAGCTTAAAATTTTCATATAGTCAAAGTGAAAGATGGAAGAAAATAGATTTCACTAGAATACAGGACTGCAGATTCCTTCAAATTTCAAATGAACCAATGTCACTTCAGCAAGCATCTCACCCAAACTAGCTCAATTCATGTGAAAAACAGAACATCTAAACCACATTATGTCAATGAACCAGTCACCCACAAAAACAAAAAACAAACAAAAAACAAACAAAAAACAAACAAAGCCAATATTCTCAAGAGTGCTCCATTTCAATAGAAAGTACTAATTTACCAGATAACAACCATATACACTGAGCACACACAATATTATGAATATTATACAGAAAATCACAAAGACAACTGTAAAATACAGCAACACTTGAATAAACCTTCAAAACAATCATTCAAATGCCTTTTATTTATACTCTTTCAACTCTACATTATTGTTTTTAAAATGGCGCATATCATCAATCACATTTTTTCCTTTTAACCTTTGTCTACTAAACAAGATAATAGAAATTGTAGTCCCTCCCTCCTAGTGACGCGAATAAAAGAGAGCAGCACACTTTGTCCAACACTAATTTAGTAACTTTTTTTCCATAGCCCCACAAAACTTCATACAGCTCAGTACACTACAAACATGAGGTTGCAATTCAACTGGTCTGAATAAGTTTCTTGCAGGCCAAAAGAACAATAGGTTTGGATCATGTAGTCAGCCTAACTACCTAAGTGCAAGTTCGTAAGGTTTCTAACACAATTTTTCTTTTTCTTTTTTAAAAATAAAAGATCCCACACATCAATTGGTGAGTATTACCAATAATGTGGCTCAAATAAATAACTTTAATTGTTGTCAACAAAATTTATATGCTTTCTCAGCTTTCCCAATCTTATTCCTCCCGTGATTCAATAAAGTCAACATTTTTCATCCCTTTCTAGATTGTATTACTTGTTACCTTATCACTCCCAAATTTATCATCACTATTATGCAATAATTTTTTTTCCTACCATGGGTAAAGCAACAATTATGGTAATCATTTTTTATCCAAAAAAAAAGAAAAACCCAATTCAAATCCAATACTCAAAAGTACTCTTATTAACCATCCCCACAAAAAATAGACAAACTTTTATAATCCAATCAAAATTAAGGACTGTATAAACAAATTTTTAGTGTCGTTTACCTAGTTTTCGAACATTAAGGTAACAATACCCTTTTCTTTTTTAAAGTTAAGATAACAATACCCTTTTCAACAAAAATCAATATGTAAATCACTATACACGTGCACTTAGTGGGCTTGGTACAATCCACACAAATTGCAAGCCTTTTAAAAGAACTTTCAACCCACAGACTACATCTACCAAAGAAACTCAAAACTACACATACTTCTAAGATTTAGTATCACCCTCACTTCCATGCATTAATTACAAAACTTACCACTCCATTGAAACCCAACACTAATTTTAGTCACAATTACTACTACTCTTGTTCAAACACTATCAACCTAAACCACAATATTTTATTTTATTTTTTTATACTTCTTAAACTCATCATTATCATCAAGTTAATACTTTCTTCAACACAACCTAACAAAAACATTTCAAAAAAAAAATCCATTTTTCTCTGATTTCACAACTACCAAAAAAATAAAAATAAAAATAAATAAATAAAAACTCAAATAACTTTCAATTGCTCCACCAAAAAATAACAAAAAGAACCAAAACCTTCAAATCTAAGCCTTTCATGCACTGAACAAAAATACCAAAAAAAAAAAAAATCTTTCAATTACATACTACAATACCTGCGTTTTGACAGAGATATATAAAAAATATATATATAAAAATATATATATATACATATAAAATATGGAATTACATCGAGTGAGATATGTGAATATGAAGTGAAAGGAGCGAAATACAGTACCGAAAGGAGCGAAAGTAGGATCAATGGAGAGCTGAGGAAGCGTGGAATCTTGATCTGGTGAAGTGGAGCGCTAAATCGGAGAGTCGCAGAAGGAGATCAGCGAAACCCTAATTTGCTGTGTGTGTGAGAGAGAGAGAGAGAGAGAGACAGAGCGAGAGACACACAGACAGAGAGAGAAGACAGAGATGAACGTAGTTAGGGGGGAATAGAGAGAGAGAGAAAGAGAGAGAGGAGAGAGAGAGGTGAGTGGGACTTTGTTGGTGACAGGCTGTCTCCAGCTGTGGATTTGCCCGAGCCTGTTGCTTCGGAACTGAAGCCTCAAGGTGTTCGTTTGCCTCGGATCCTACGTGGCTCTTCTCCTGGCGGCGTAGGCGTTTACCGCTATTTCTTTTAAACAAAACAAAAAAAAAACATAATCATAATATTAAAAGTAACTACTTTTCATTACTAGTACAAACAATACTCTAATAAACCATTTTCATTTTTTATAAAAAAAATTTGATGATTAGAGATTTAATTAGTTGAATTAATTAGAACTCACTATAAAGCATTCGTGATTAAACAAGTGGTTTAGATTTTGTCTTATCAATAATAATTTTAAGTAAACATTATTATCAATTAAATGTAAAAAATTTTAACTAATATTCATATTTATTTAAATGTTCATAATATAAAATAAATGAATTAAATAAATGAGACTTTAGAAACTTTAAAAATGGAGTAGAAAGTTTTTTATGGTTCATGGTTAAATAAGTAGTTCAAATTGTGTCACTTTATTTAAGTAGTCTAAATATAATATATACAAAACATTATTAATTAGTATTTATTAAAGCATTGATAATGTGGTTAAATCTACATTACTCAATTAGATACGAATGGTTGGACAATGGGATTTAAGAGCTTTTATAATGAAGCTGCTCGATCTAACAAGTTTTGGAAGATCTTTCATTCAAAAAATAAAAAAGGCATATAGAAGATCTTAATTTGGTGTGTTCTAGTTATTGGTACAAGTGCAACTTCCATCAACTATCTCAGTCAAAAAATAGGACCCAAAAGGAATGGCACATTCGCAAAGTTGTCTGTTCTAAGTTCTAACTACCACAGTTCCAACTATATGTGATTCTTCTTTTTAACATTGGATCTTGGACATGCATGGTTTTACTTATATGATATATATATATATATATATATATGTGTGTGTATATTTTTTTTTTTTCCTTTTTGGAGAAACATATGGGATCCTTAGTCATAAACTTAAATTACTAATATAAGAGTTAAAATAATTTTATTTGACGTGGTAGTAGTCAGCAATAAGAATTGAGAAATGAAAAAATGGGTAGTAGAATTTTGATGAAATTGTAAAATACTAGAATGTTAAACTGTGAGGAGGTATATTATAATGGGGGTTTGATTAATTAACTAGTGCAGATTTGCAATAAAGGTGGTTAAAAAGTTATGAGTTTATTAGGTAGAGGGGCACCTTCACAAGTCACAATGGTGTGAGTTGTCTTAAAACATAAATAAAAGATAAGGAATTTGAAAAAAAATAATTCACATAATAATATAAGATGGGAAACATAAGATGTTATAGCCAGTCAATAAATATATGTTTATTAATTCAAATATCAAAAAGTTAGCATACTTTTGGTTACGTTATGTCAATATTGATTCTAGAAATGTATTATGTTAAGATATAATACCAACAAAAAAAAAAAAAAAAAAATCCTTAGTCAACTCGTTCCATTCATCAAAACCAATCCATCACCCATCTAATTAATATCCAAAAATTAAAATAAAATAAAATAATCTTAATTAAAGAGCTCTTTGCTACATGAGATTCTTAATTAATTTCCAATAGCTATAAAGGGAGTTATATATTTTTAAAGTGGTTATNAAAAAAAAAAAAAACACACACACTTTAATTTTATTTTTTACAATTTCAATTTTTCTAACTTTAAAAATAAAAATAAAAAACTATTTGAATTGATGAGATTGTATTTACTTTGACGAAATTATGTTGTGTATTACGGCTATTACACTTTTTTTTTTAATAATTAGTATGTATTTAGATCTTGATTATAAGACAGCTTATTGTTTATTTTTCATATTATTTGGGGTTTCGTTTGAGTCATTTATTTATTTATTTATTTTTACATTTTTATTGATAGTACTTTTAGTAAAAATTTCAATAAAAAAATTAAATAAACTATTCTAAAACATAAATGCAAGATTTACTGTATATAGAATGTGCAAAAACATTTCCCCAATCCTGACATATGTAATTTGAGTTGTTGACAAATCTAAAGTGTTCATTCATTCATGAATGGTCGAGATTTAAAGAACTTTATTATTAAGTTGTTTTATGAATTATAGCAAACTTTGATTTATGTTTACTCTATTAGGAGTTATATATTTTTAAAGTGGTTATTCACGAATTGAACAATTAACAATTAATCACCCTCAAAAAAAAAAAAAAAAACAATTAACGATTAATGAACATCTCATAAAAAAAATAAAAAATAAAAATGATTAATGAACAAGTCAATCTTGGAGAAAATCTTATTCATATTCGTTTATTTTAAAAATGTGTTAAACCCAAACTTAAGTTTAGGCTCGATTATCAAATGAATTAAGCTCAAATATAATTATAGGGACTCAATTTGAGAAAGCCTCCTAAAATGAAAGGGAAAAACAGTCTAACAAGCTCAAACAATAAATTTTTAGAGATTGGATGAAAGAACTAGCTATACTTGATAGGAAAAGCATCTCCTTCTCTGGTTGATTTTCTGTGTGTCCCTACAATGTCATTCATTTTCATGTTATATACTACGTTCCTCCCCTTACTTTTACCGTACACGTGTAGGTTCTATCCTGGGAACTCCTTTCTGTCCCATCTCTCGCTCTCTAGAATCCTCAACCAGCCATCATAAGACTACTTGATCACTGTTCAGGCATCACCTCCACATTAATGCGGCCAGAGAGTTAGCTGGAAAGCATTTAATGTGGAGGTAGTAACGTCAGAAGATATTTGTTGCCTCCACTATCCCATATCCGTTTCTCAATTACAGTACAACCTTATGGACTACCTAGGGTAATCAGATAGTTACATCAACCTCGGACTATCGTTCTGAGGTGAATCTTCTCCTCGGACACATTTTGGATTCTTATTTGCAATCCTCGGCTATTCTTCTTATATTATTCGTATCATGCCCTTATTAAATCATCATCGGACGGATTGCTATCCTCAAATTGAGCCATTGGGCCACAAGCCCATTCCCTACAAACTTACCAATACCACCTGTGGGGGGAAAAGACCCAGTCTAAAGTAGTGGGCCTAGAGCCCCATGTGAGGAATACTGTGCGTCCGAAGAGAATGAGAAGTAAGGGCAAGGCCCATCTGGAAGAGGGACCCCCAGAAAGAAAAGTAATTACAATCCGAAAATGTCGCCTTCTGTCCGAAGAGATTATACTCCTCTGACACGAATAGTATGGATCAATTGAACGTATAAAATGTCAAAATGATCTTCCAAGGACTCATCCTGATCAAGATAAGTTCTGGGTATATCTGGAGAAGATAAGAATTAGGAAATATCTAAAGGAAAAGCTGCTACCACCGCATTAAGGCACTGCAGCAACTTCTCTGGCCGCATTTATGTGGAGAAGACCTCTGAACAGTGTATCTTCACCTACCGCCACTCACACAGAACTAAAGAAGATGCTTGACATGACATATACTCAAGTAGGCTCACGGATGAGGTACAAATGGACGATGGAGATGAGGAGAAGGGAGGTTATATAAAGGAAAGAAGCTTCTGAGAAAGGGGGGATGGAGAGAACGAGGGAGGAAAAAAAACAAAAAAAAAAAAACTTTATTGTAACCCTAAGATCTGTATTTACCACATAATCAATAATATGTCCTCTTCGGACACCAATTCTTTACGTGTAAATTCATATTGGTTTATTCTTGAGGGTTGTGATTAGTTGTTGTCGATTCTATAATCAACCTATCTCTTTCACACATTCTCTACAAATTCATTGTTTTGGGCTTGGGCCACAAATCCTAACCCTACACCACCTTATATAACTAGCCCCACAATAATAATGTTATCAGCATTAAATTCACAACTATATAACAAGATTTAAGTGTATATCATATTAAGATATGTATAGAAATATATTTATATAGATTTGATATTAGATTGTTTAAGTTTATAAATAAGTTTATAAAATATCAAATGATTATGTAATTTATTAAGATTATAATTAAAAATTAATTTTGTAAATTTTTAACAATATAAGGGTAATGAATCTAATTTTTATAAGATTATAAAACAAAAATCATTCTATATAATTATTTCAATAGTATAATTTCAAAATTAATCTAGTTATTAACTATTGCATATGTTTGCTATTGGTAAGAAAATGAAAAAAAAAAAAAAAAAAAACTAAAATATATAGTTTGGCTTAATAAAGTCAATCTCAACTTATAATCGAAACAAAATCAAATGAACAAATCCTAAACTTTTAATACTTGATTCATTTACAGCCATAATCTTCTAAATGTTCTTCTCCCACTAATTGTACATTGAAATTAAAGAACTTAATTGAAAACAAGGAAAAATAATGAATCTTCTAGAGAATGTGCATTTAATCAAATACTTTATTCTTATTGATTACATAGGATTTACCCTAACCAAAATTATGAGCATTATCAAATGGATATCCATTCAACAACTGTACCTTGTTAATGGAATCATCTATAATTAATAATGAAATTGAACTTGCCTTTACACGAAAAGCAATTAAATCATTCATACAAAGCATGTAGAAAATTGTTTGAGATTATAATCATGCAACCCATATGTGCTTTTGTTGAACACATTGATTAGGTGGATAATAGAGTTCATAAAACTTTTATTCTCTTTTATTCTTTTTGTCAATTTTGAAATTGGCTTCAATCATTTTAGGCTTGAAGCAAGGTAAAATGATACTTCCCTTTAACTTCAATTAAATGTACAAGAAGAGCAGGATTCAGCTCATATATTTGTTGCACAAAATGTGAATTTAATGGGTAATAATACTAGTAACTGGATTAGGTATGGCATGATGAACTAAAAGACTAAATTGAAATGTTCTCAAAGCCAGCAAAATGACCATTATATCAAAGCCAATCTTTCAAATATGGTACAATAATAATCAACAACTTTCGGCAAAGTTAATAAAATTGGAAGTCCCTTCTTCTTGAAAAAATAATGATGAATAGACAGCTTATCCTATCAAAGCTCTAAGGTGAAGGGTCTCGGTAATGGGGGAAAAAGTCTAATTGTTCCTTGGTTAATACTATATACTATATTTGGAATTTAAAATCAAAGAACCTCATGAATAATTATTACTATAAATTAGTTGACACAAATATTAACAGTTCACATATCTGTGTTTTGAGAGTTTTACTTTAGTAAAGGTGTTTGTGTTATGAAATTGGAACAACATTTTAAAGCATTTTCATAAATGTCATTAAGAGAAAAATACTTGTGTTGTTCATATTGTACACCTACAAGAAGCATTTTATTTTTCTTTAAAAGAACAAGTAGTTTAAAAGGATATCTAGTTTAAGGTAAATTGTCACTAATGCATTGAGGAATAATAGGGATTTTTTTTTTTTTTAAAGAAATTGTGATTTCCTCTTTGAAGGAATACATGGATTGTTGGTAATCGGTTTCAACATTTAGTTTTGCTCCATTTCTTGTGCATAAAAAACTTATAATAAGGATGACAACCGAACATGTATTAGTTGAAATTTTTTTCTCCACTCTACGGATACTTCCATAACAATGAAAATTCTCTCCAAAATAATTCTATAACAATGAACTAATAAAGAATCAGTACAACTACGAGAAGTATTTTATGAGGATAGATAATTTAAGGTAAAACGTCACCTTAATGCATCTAGGACTAAAGGTAAAGTTTTTGAAGAAATTTGTTCCTCACCTCACAAAAACAAAATGGGTTCATAGAGAAAATTGGTGGGTGATGGGTTCCAAAATCTAGTAATATTTTTTTTTAGGCCTAGAAAACTTTGAGATGGCCCACTTGTTCATTAGAGTTAGGCTCAAAGACTCCAAGTTTTTAGCATAAATGGGCAAGATTGACTACTAGGCCCATATCAAATAAAGACCAATCTCAAGTCCCGTCCAAAAAGACATGACCAAATCCAGACCAAAAGAAGAAAACAGAGGGACCAGCATCAGAAGTCAGAACAATCCTGTTTGCTCCACATTTGCCACGTGGCTTCTTGTCCCCTCTTTCTCTCTCTCCTCTTTATGCTTTCAGTTGAAGCAAGCAGGCAGAGATCCCTCTCTCTCTCTCTCTCTCTCTCTCTTTCAAGTCGTGTATCTTTCTCTGCAAAACAGAGCTCCTCTGTTTTTTACTCTGTCTCATAAGTTCATTCTGAGTTAAGACTAGGCTCTGTTCCAACGCATATATCCGTTGGATTTTCGACTTTCTAGGATCACCCAGATCCGAAATTCTCTCGCTCCTGTTTTTCCCCTCTCTATCTCTTTGTTTCTCTCTCTCTAGAATCTCTATCTTTTTTGTCTGTGATAACTTACATTCGGTATCCAAAAAGGCAAGAAATCAAAGCATTATTCGAAAAAATCTGAAATTCATTGTGTTTAGCACATTTTCTGGTTAGTCTGTCTTGCTTGGCTTTACTTGGCCTTAAACGAAATTCTATTTTCTCTTTTTTTTTTTCTTTTTTTTTTTTTTTTTTTTTACTTCGCCAACCTACTGTAAAACGACCACTTAGAACAATCGCCTGGTGCGCCGGCTAGCACCCTAATCCTCCCCACAGACGGCGCCAATTGTAGGGACTCAATTTTGGATCTGACCCTGAGTATGAATGGGTTTTCAGCCCAACAAGCCCAAACAATAAATTTGTAGAGAGTGGGTTAAAGGTTTAGGCGCTGGCCGTCGTTCACCAAGCATGAACTCTTTTTTATAAAAGAAAATACTTAGAGTTTATTTACAACTGGGGGGATGCTCCTCGGCCTGTGGCCGAGGAGCCCCTTTTCTTCTCCTTCTTCCCCCTCCCCTTTCTTTTACTTTACTTGCTTTTCTTATATAGTCTTCATCTTCCTATCTTCTTCTTCCATCTGTTGATCATCCATTCGCCTCTCTTCTGGCCGTCCGTCCCATCAAAGGCCTTATCAGTACTCAAGTGGTTCACTCTGATCAACGTTGCCCTGCTAAGGGGTTATATCCTCATTAATGCGGCCAGAGGGGTTAGGTGAATGCATTAAGTGTGAGGGTGACAGCTTACTTTGGGCCTGGTCTTTCCCAAAAATCATCCTTGTCATGCCGAGGACGAGGAGGTCCTCGGCGTGGATCCGAAAAAGAGGCTTTCCCCAATTTAGCCTTGAATGGTCAGTATTCCTCGGCGTGGGCCTTGGGCCTGCTACACGATGGGCCGAGGCTATCAGGCCCACGGGCCCCACAGTTGGTAATCGGTTTCAACATTTAGTTTTGCTCCATTTCTTGTGCATAAAAAACTTATAGTAAGGATGACAACCGAACATGTATTAGTTGAAATTTTTTTCTCCACTCTACAAATACTTCCATAACAATGAAAATTCTCTCCAAAATAATTCTATAACAATGAACCAATAAAGAGTCAGTACAACTAAGAGAAGTATTTTATAAGGATAGATAATTTAAGGTAAAAGTCACCTTAATGCATCTAGGACTAAAGGTAAAGTTTTTGAAGAAATTTGTTCCTCAGCTCACAAAAACAAAATGGGTTCATAGAGAAAATTGGTGGGTGATGGGTTCCAAAATCTAGTAATATTTTTTTTTAGGCCTAGAAAACTTTGAGATGGCCCACTTGTTCATTAGAGTTAGGCTCAAAGACTCCAAGTTTTTAGCATAAATGGGCCAACATTGACTACTAGGCCCATATCAAATAAAGACCAATCTCAAGTCCCGTCCAAAAAGACATGACCAAATCCAGACCAAAAGAAGAAAACAGAGGGACCAGCATCAGAAGTCAGAACAATCCTGTTTGCTCCACATTTGCCACGTGGCTTCTTGTCCCCTCTTTCTCTCCCTCCTCTTTATGCTTTCAGTTGAAGCAAGCAGGCAGAGATCCCTCTCTCTCTCTCTCTCTCTCTCTCAAGCCGTGTATCTTTCTCTGCAAAACAGAGCTCCTCTGTTTTTTACTCTGTCTCATAAGTTCATTCTGAGTTAAGACTAGGCTCTGTTCCAACGCATATATCCGTTGGATTTTCGACTTTCTAGGATCACCCAGATCCGAAATTCTCTCGCTCCTGTTTTTCCCCTCTCTATCTCTTTGTTTCTCTCTCTCTAGAATCTCTATCTTTTTTGTCTGTGATAACTTACATTCGGTATCCAAAAAGGCAAGAAATCAAAGCATTATTCCAAAAAATCTGAAATTCATTGTGTTTAGCACATTTTCTGGTTAGTCTGTCTTGCTTGGCTTTACTTGGCCTTAAACGAATTGATAGCATCAAATGCATGTTACATTTGGTTATTCAAAGTTCTGTATTTTCCTTCTGTGAATGTTTTTGGATTCACAGGTCTCGCTGTGGCTCCCCCTGTTTGGGGGGCTTTTTGTGATTTGGGTTCTTGTGGATTTTTGAACTAGGCTTTTGGGTATTCTTAATTTACGTCAAAGATAATAACTTTATCGATTATTTCCCTCATTGGGTTGTATTTGATTTAGTTTTCTTGATTTGGAGATCTGGGTTGTTGTACATTTTCAGCATAGGCTTTTGGCTCTCTGTCAATACCATTGATGTTGGTTTTGTTTGATTTGAGGATCTAGGTTATTTCTGTTTAGCGTTGGTTATAGGAATATTAAGTTGCACCCCTATTGATATTGGGCTAGTTCGGAGAGAAATATATCAATTGGAGAAGTATGTAGTGAAATAGTATATATTGGAGCTTTCTGTGTAAATAGAGGGAAGTTGGTCGGATTTGAGGCTCAGTGCCACTAGAATTGCATCAAGAAAAGTTACATTTGTTGTTGGGAATTACTATATTCGAGGACTAGGATAGCTTTCTGATTAGGAACATTAGGGGACTGTGAAGTGGAAAAATGGGGTGCATTTGCTCAAAAGGGTTTTTTCCTCAAGAATATATAGCTGAGAATCATGTGAGAGAGAAAATATTGAAAACAAAAAAAGCTACAAAGCGGTTAGGACCGACCATGAGTAGAGAGGAAGCTGTGGTGGAGGTTGATAGTATTGGAAATGATTTCACTACACGGTTGATATCCAATTCGTCTGGAGAAATTCCGGGTTCTACCCCCGTTTTGTGGAATGAAGGGGAGAAGAAGGTGGTGGTTAAGGAGAAACTGGGGAGACAACAACTTCAAAGGCGGTTGACAATGGATTTTGGGGTGAGTGGAGCACAATTACAGCCTAGGTTATCTAGGATAGGTAGTTTGCCCCATGGGGAAAGAGGAGCACAAGTTATTGCTGGATGGCCTTCCTGGTTGACTGCAGTTGCAGGAGAAGCTATTAACGGGTGGGTGCCTCGAAAGGCTGACTCATTTGAGAAGTTGGACAAGGTCAGCTAACTATTTCTACATCTGTATATATGAAATTATGATAGCTCAATTACTGTATTGTTTCTTTTGTTGACTCCCATGCAATTGGTAGTGAAGTATATGAAACTCGTATATCATTGTCAAGTCTGATTTTTATCACTCAATTTAATGTACTTGTATACTTATGGTTCTAATCTATTACTTCATCTTCATTAAAGATTGTGTACAAAGAGAGAGCCTTCTATGAGGTTTTCTATTATATAAGAAACTTTGAAATTTATTGCTCTTAAATGTATGTCAATATTGCTTTGTTTTTTCATTATACAATTTGTCAGTCTCTAAGGTATCGCAATTGACAAACTGAAGAACAACTTTTCCGCTTCTTAGGGTTTGATTTTTCATTTTGGTTTAACTAAAATGTCAGATATAATATGGTGGAGTTCTGACTCTGTGATGAGAATACAGTCAATGATTTGTTTGAACAAGAAGCTGTTAGGTTTCTCATGGAAGCAAGTTTTAGGGTGCAAGTCAAGTTGATTAAGTTCAAAACAAAGTGGGCAAGCGTGTGTAAATGAACTGTTTATGTATATAGTTTAAATTGGTACAGTGATTTAAAGGCATTTACATTTCGATGTGTCGGTAAAGAAAGCCCATTTGGGCCGTTTTATAAAGGGAAGGATGCACTGTGTTAGTTATGTGGAACCTAGATTACAAGAGGAAAAATTTTCAGACTGTCAGGTAGCACTTAATACCACGTTCTATTACTTGGAGATTTAAACTGGATAATAAGGTGTTCACTTGTTTGCAAACTTGGTTAGAAGCCTTAACGATCTACTTAGGTGACTTGATTAGAAGTTTAGCTAATAATTTATCTAGGGAATTGTAACTTATATTTGGAATTGGTGACCACTTGTCAAGTAATTTTTTATTATTTATCTCATCGAGTAGAAAAGTTAGCATCTCTTTAAATTAGAATCAGGTAGGTCTGTCTAATTGTGTAGAAAATTACACAAGTGAATCATGGATTGAAGTGCTAATCTGGTATAGTTAGGCACTAGATTAAACTCATGTCCATCGTCAAACAGTTGCCTTCACCAAAAAGGGGGGTTATTTTCATAAAGAAGATACGATATCCAACTAGTTTAATACAATGTTTGAATTTTCTGCCTCTTGATGTCTATTATGTTTGCTAATCTCCTTGCATGCTACTTTGGGCAAACACCCCATGTTTATGGCTTATTTTCCTTTTCTTTATAATGATGTGTCTCGTCAATAATGCAGATTGGACAAGGAACTTACAGCAGTGTGTACAGGGCTCGTGATCTTGAAACAAACAGATTAGTTGCATTGAAAAAGGTGCGGTTTGCTAATATGGATCCGGAAAGTGTACGTTTTATGGCAAGAGAAATTATTATATTGCGTAGGCTTGATCACCCAAATGTGATGAAGCTTGAAGGTCTGATTACTTCGAGGGTGTCTGGAAGCTTATATCTTATATTTGAATATATGGAGCATGATCTTGCAGGACTTGCAGCAACAACTGAGATCAAATTCACTGAAGCGCAGGTACCTTGTTTGTTATGCTAATCAAATCGATATGGACCATGAAAGCTTGATGATAATAATGTAATATTTGTCAGAGTCAAGCATACTGTGATGCATTTTTTTGTTCCTTTTTTTTTTGTTTTTTTGGTCTTTGATAAGCCAGTTGAGTATTCACATGAACAATTCCATAATCTTGAGAATATTTTTCATTTGTTCTGAAAATATCATGTTTGTTTAATATTGCCTCAAATTTTTATGTGGACTTAGTTACCAAGAGCCTTGTAGCTGAACTAGCACTTCTTGGTGTTACCAATAGAGATGTACAGGGTTCAAATCCCCCTCCCCCAACTATTAAATGAAAAAAATGTTATGTAGACTTAGTTATCTACTTGGCTTTTCTTGTTGTGGAAGGTAAGTTGACTTAGTTATCTACTTAACACATGGAAGTATGGGTGTACCTTTTGCCAATCTGGAAAAGAAGTAATCCTTGAAGGTTCTCCAAGCTATCTTCCGATTCTTCCGAATGAACCTGATTGATATTTGACTTTTTCTGCTAATAGTATCATGTGCCAATTCTATTAAACTAGTTCCAAAAAGTGGTTCTATGCATTAATTTGTCTTGTGTCTGGTGCATTCCTACTTGCTTAAAACCAGATTTAATAAACTATTGAATGAAGGTATTAGTGAAAATAAACAAAGCCCTTGTTACTCCATTTGTCTCTTTTGTTTGTCCAGTTTAGAAATTTTTAAGGAACATCATCTAATGCTTTGTTTCTCAAAGAAAAATATATGAGTTTTCAATGTTGCCCATATAAACTTTCAAGAATTTAAACCCGAGTAAAACAAAGGGTAAGGGTATATTGAAAGTCAGTAAATAAATGATCATTGACTTTTAAAATTGGTCAAGTATTTTGATTACCTTATGTTATAAAGAAAAAATGGAGTAAGTATTTAGTGACAACAAAAAATGGAATACTAGACAAATAAAATGGCATGGAGGGAGTACTTTTTTGTTTTTGGGTGTGTGTGTGTATGTGGAAATATCCTTTTTTTAAAGACAACCTGGCCATACATGCCTCTGTGAGTTATTTTCACGTGTTGACTGTCACAATAATACATTCTCATTTTGGCAATTATTTATTTCTTTTTCCCTATTTTTCACAACTGAAGCAAGACTTGTTTTTATTTCTGTGGTTTGTATATTCTTATATTGAAATTTACACTTCGGGCCTGCAGATCAAATGCTTTATGCAACAACTACTTTGTGGACTTGACCATTGTCATAGTCATGGTATTTTGCATCGTGATATCAAGGGATCAAATCTTCTGATTGACCAAAATGGAAATCTAAAGATCGGTGATTTTGGATTAGCAACATTTTTTAATCAGAAGCAGCCTCTAACAAGTCGGGTGGTAACTTTATGGTACCGACCGCCTGAGCTTTTACTTGGCGCTACAGACTATGGAGTTTCTGTGGATTTGTGGAGTACTGGTTGCATTCTTGCAGAATTATTTGCTGGGAAGCCTATCATGCCAGGGAGAACAGAGGTACTTTTTTTTTATCCTTCTTTTGGATATTAAGAAATATGCAAGTGCTTTACACTGAAATAGATGTACTGAATCTCTTCCATATCAAGAGAAGCAACCTTAGGAGGTTTGCTTTACTTTTAAGGTGGTACGATTTTGGTGTTTAAATGTGCCAGGAAACATGGAAAGGGGCTTTTAGATGATGCACGCCAGGAGAGTGTTAGGAAATGGTATCCACATAGCATTCAACCACCTCATGGAGGGCTTTTAGATGATGCACGCCAGGAAAGTGTTAGGAAATGGTATCCACATAGCATTCAAGCACAAGCCAATGGAGGGTTTACTTTGTTTTGATGTTCAAACTGATGGAAAGATCAATTGTTTTCTTTGAAATTCATCCCATTCATTTCTTTAAGATAAAAGTGATTAATTACCCATATTAATCAGCATTTGGTTGTTTCTATTATGAATGTGTAATAGATCCTCATCTGTACTGCTTAGGGTCAGCGTCTAGTTTCAGGGACATGCAAGTACCTATTAATGGTGGTAAAATGATATTCACCCATGCATTTTTCATGACACACTCATTTAGTTTCACATCGAATAAAAGAATCTGAGCTTACCATGCAAGGCTTCTTTCATTAGAACATCGAAGTTCCGATGGTTTTATGCAATATATTGTGTATTACATGCAATTATCAGCTGGTGGGTCTCAATGCTTTATGTCATGCCTAACAGGACATGAATATCTAACTTAACAGAAGGGGGAAAAAGAAACCCTTGGCATGGATATCTACCCACCTTCATCTATGGAACTGTTTGTTTCTCTTATTTGTTTTGGCGTCATCATGATGTTACTTCTCATTCATAGGTTGAGCAACTACATAAGATCTTCAAACTCTGTGGGTCACCTTCTGAAGAGTACTGGAAGAAATCAAAACTGCCACATGCGACCATCTTCAAGCCTCAACATCCTTACAAGCGTATTGTTGCTGAGACATTCAAGGACTTCCCTACGTCAGCATTGGCCCTCTTGGAGGTCCTTCTTGCAATAGAACCTGAGGGCCGTGGAACAGCATCTTCTGCACTGCAGAGTGAGGTATATATGATTTTTCTGGTGCTCTCAAAATCAGGTTGTGCATTTTCATTAGGTAAAGCTTTTCCTGTTGTGAGCCTTTTTGTGAGTTAATACTCTCTATGCTTTCTCCAAGAATGACTTCACTGGCACCCTTTCACACGTTGACTTGAATGGCAGTTTAACTTATCACCATTCGGATCCTTTGTAGTTCAAAGTATCCTTGATATTTTGTTTGAGAATTTATGGTATGCTTTCTGACCATAATTATGCTCTATTTGGGATTGTCCTGCATTCTTTCCAGCCATAATTGGAATGCTTAGCAGAAGTTAATTATGACAAAGGTGATTGTTGTAACATTCATCATGTGCTCCCATCCAGGAGTTCATTTGTTGCAAGTTCATGGGATACTGATCTTACATTTTAATTGTTCCTTTATTATCCTTACTGGTTGCTCATTTTAATTTTTTATTTTTCATTTAGTATGAATACTGGAAATTTGGAATTTTGTGATAACCTTATTTATGATTCCATTCTGCTGATTCTGGCAGTTAAATAATCTTGAGTTTTCTTTTACAGTTCTTCACAACAAAGCCTCTTCCCTGTGATCCTTCAACTTTGCCCAAGTATGCACCAAGTAAGGAGTTTGATGTCAGGCTTCGAGACGAGGAAGCTAGAAGGTTAGTCACTTCTTGATAGTATATTATCTAATTCAATTTAAACCCTTTTTTTTCTTAAGATCTGGTACAGCCTTTCTATAGGACTGTAAGACAAAAGCAGTGATGGCTACCCTTATTTTGCTTCTCATATTAATTTGGGTAAATTGAAATCTTCTGTGGAAAGTAGTGTTAATAAGGTTAGATTTAAAAAATAAATAAAATAAAATAATTGATCCCTCAGTGCATTAATTAAGCTCATCATAAAATTAGCAATAAAATGTTTGTCTTTTTTGTTTGAATAATTAGTCTTGAAGATTTATTTTTTGCTTGCTTACACTTACACTGCCCTGTTGCCCATTTGACAACCAGGCGAAAAGCAGATGGTGGTGTAGGGCGTGAACGTGAATCAACTAGAAGTGGTTTAAGAGAATCCAAAGCCATGCCTGCACCAGATGCCAATGCTGAGTTACAGGCATCCATACAGGTATTCTTGTAAATTCTATATGTATTATATATTACATTTATATATATACATGACTTCTATGGCTCAATGTGTATTACATTTGTATAAAAATTATGAAAGTCATATAAATTAATTTTTAATGATTCTGTTATTGCATAATACAGAAGAGACTACTGCTGCCTAACCCTAAAAGTGCCAGCGAGAAGTATAATACAGAAGAGGATGGTGGCTCTGGCTTTCCTATTGAACCTCCCAAAAGAACAGCACTAAATGTCTCCCATTCTGGCCAGTCAATGCACCCAGCTGCGTTCGGATCTTCACACAATATGAATGAGAATGACCAGGAGGCTACTACAGTTCCTGGCCAAGCTCTTGGTTGTTCAAATGGTGCAGAATTGAGAAGTCAGAGATCTTGTACACGTGGTGAAGAAGCAAGTCAAGGTGATTCACTGTTAAATAGAGGTGGAGAAACTACTGTGGATTCACACTGGCCGGATGAAGATTTTAATGTTAGCTATAAACATCTGGATGATAGTGAGGTCTCTGAAAAGAGTCAGTGGTCCCACCATTTGCTGGATAGGCCAACAAAGTCTTTGTATAAGAAAGATCAACGCTCATCTGGAAAGCTGTCCGGAATGGTAGAATCAATTTATCTTCTAACCTTACTAGATTTCTTTTATTCTTTCACTTATAAAAATAAAAAGTTATCTTCTAGAATATCATTTGACTGAAATTCAAAGAAAAATGCCTCAGCAAACCACCTAATGGCATTTTTCCATGAGTTTGCACATGGATGTCTACCTAGTCTAGATACACAATCAATTTCAAGTGAAAATAAATGATGAATTAAATTAGACAAGCATGTTAGGCAAAGTAAAGACAAGAATGGAACTTATCATGTTTCTTTGTGGTTTGTCTTGATACAATAGCCTTTAATTTATGGTTTTCAAATTGAAACCCAAAACCTTGGGATTCAAACATTTCTTTGTTGGCAAAGCAAGAAAGTTTAATTGTAAATTTTTATTTATCTTAAATCTGTAGCTATATGGCTTGAAAACAGTTGCCTTTGCAGATTACATAGTGGTTACCCATCATATCATTCAATATGACACTGGAGTTTTGCACTAATCCCTTTTTGTTTGTGATGTCAGGGTTATAATGCCAAAAAGAATAGGATCCAATACTCTGGACCATTGATGCCTCTAGGAGGAAACCTTGATGAGATGCTCAAGGAGCATGAGAGACAAATCCAACATGCTGTCCGCAAGGCTCGTTTGGACAAGACAAAGAGCAAGAAAACCTCTAGTGAAAATGGACAAACAGAATCACTACTTTATGCTGGAAGCAATGGCAAGTGACTGTTGAAATTTATGCTGCCTTAATTTGGATGCTGAAGCTCCCACAGAGTTGCATAATTCTCATTTAGGAAGAAGTATTCCTTCTGGGAATTTGACAAGTCTCAATACATGGAGATAAATCAGCATTCATGGAGCTTCTTTGGTTTCATCGCTATCAAAGGTACGGTATAAAGTTCTAACTACCAAAGTTCTTTATATGATTCAAAAGGTGGATAACACTGAAGTGAATGGAATCCATGACCATTGACTGATAATATGTTTGGTATGAAGGCTTCTGAGATTGACACACCTGCTAATTATTTTATTACAAGACGGTGAGAAGGTCTTTTTGGCGTTCAATTGCTGGAGATATGCTTTGTACAGCTGAATTACTTTAACCTCATTCTATGTAAAGGCCAAGTTGTTGTCTCGGATTTGATGATTTTTATCAGCACTGGCCACCATTCATTCAAAATTACTGCAGGATAGAATTTCTTGCTCCAAATCCATCAAATATTATATTCTTCTTCTTCTTCTTCTTCTTCTTCTTTTTATTTTTATTTTTATTTTTATTTTTTTTTAAGTTTCTTTCTGGCTTGCTAGACAGTTACAACTTACAACAATATTATGGGATAGATTGTGGAAGAAAATAACAGCAGAGATCAATATTTATAGCATCAATATTAACTTGTATTTGATTAGGTATCTTTGATGTTTCCTCATAGTTATGCAGTCATCAATCTGTGGTGTATTAAACCACTTACCTCTCCTTATACAATAAATAATAACTGGATTTCTGGAGCCCCAGGCCTTCTGGTTGGGTTGTGTGCAATTTGAAGCAAATCTTGCTCAGGGTATATGTGATGTGATATCACTAATTTTTTCCTGTGCATTTATTTTCGAATTGGAGTTTTTGTGGGGTAAAAATCATGGAAATAAAATCTCAGGGAACTTTTCTCTTTGAACAGTAACCGTTAATCTGATATAAATCAATGACCAGAACTTGACTTGCCTAAATAGATCTTGCATCATGATGCAAATCTACAATTTCAGTTTCGGAGGGTAATTGGGGGACTGAGGCTTGAGTTGATTTGGGAAAGCAGTACCTTGGCTATAGGACCAGTCAGACTTTTGACAAAACCGCAAGTTGCTTTGCCATGGCTTTAAAGAAGAACGTGAACAAATAAAACTCACATTGAAGTGTTGGATAGTCAGAAGCAAGTTTAGGTTCCAAAATATCATCTTTCTTCCTGGCTTTCATTCTAGGGGTGAAAATGCTTGACATAGCTTTGGTAAGAATCGTATTGGGACTGGTCTCAACATGCCTGCTAACCTGAGGTCAAAGTTAAATTGGTTCCCTAATCGTTTAGAATCTCTCTCTCTCTCTCTCTCTCTCTCTCTTATAGTATAGCTGTCCAAAAGGGATTTGAAGACTACTTCCACTTAAATTAATCCTAGACTTGGTACCTAATTCATATCAGGCTTGCTTCAATATGACCAAACACATTTTTGCATGTAAGTTTAACGTCACGCCAAAATATTCCAAGAGGTCTACCAACTCCAACTTCAAGATGGAAGCCACAAAACAAAACGAAACTGCACAATTGATTAGCCAACGAATAGAAGTAAAATAAGAAACAGAAATATAAAATAAAATAAAAATCAGGAACTCCACCTAACTTGTTGATCCACCAACTAAAATTTTGCTTCATCCAAAATCTTAGCAGCTCTCTTGTCTTCTTCAAGCAGCCAGTGTTTCTTTCCTTTATCCCTAAGCATCATAGGATCCTTCACCTCTCTTCCCCTCAACTCAATCCATATCTTCTTCCAACTCAAAACCAAAATATAATTTGCATTCATCCCCAACACCCAAAGCTCCATATTCCCTATCTTTACCCCCCAATTTTCCTAACCAAATCCAGCAAAACCCAGCTCTTGAATTCATTATAGTGTGTTTTTCTAATTCTCTCACCCTCAAAACAATTCAAAACAGACCGGAAAATAATGAGGCCTAAATCCCACCCAATCCTCAACCTTAAGTTCCTCATTCTTGGCGTCTTTACGGCTTTCTTCCTCCTCTTTGTGCTAAGATCAAATTTTTCAACTTCCGTGCAAAGTCAGTCTCCCATTTCACAAACTTTCATACCCAAAGATTCGGGTATTACCAAAGATGCAAAAGCAGCAAACTCCTCAACTTGCACCAAGATCCCACCCAGCCTAGCTCAAGCACTCATCCACTACTCAACTTCAACCATCACCCCACAACAAACACCGAAAGAAATATCAGTGTCAGCTAGAGTCTTAGAAAAGAAGTCACCATGCAACTTCTTGGTTTTTGGCTTAGGCCATGACAGCCTAATGTGGAGTGCACTCAACTATGGTGGCCAGACTATTTTCCTCGAAGAAGATGAGGCATGGATACAGCAAATCAGAATCCGGTTTCCCATGCTCGAGTCCTATCATGTCACTTATGATAGCAAGGTGAATCAGGCCAATAACCTCATGGAAGTTGGCAGGGGGCCTGAGTGCACAGCACTTAGTGATCCTAGATACTCTATGTGTCAACTTGCCTTGAAAGGTTTGCCTAGTGAAGTTTATGAAACAAAATGGGATTTGATTATGGTTGATGCACCAACAGGTTATTATGAGGAGGCACCAGGAAGGATGAGTGCTATATATACAGCTGGGATGATGGCAAGGAACAGGGAAGATGGAGAAACTGATGTGTTTGTGCATGATGTGAATAGGGAAGTGGAGGATAAGTTCTCCAAGGCATTTCTATGTGAAGGGTACATGAAGAAACAAGTAGGCAGGTTAAGGCATTTCACTATTCCTAGTCACAGAGATGACTCTGACAAGCCCTTTTGCCCACAATAATTTTTCTTCCACTTGTATTTTTTTGCCTGATCCATGTTCATCCTTTTGAGGGACATTTGGCTGAATATGTTTGAAATTTCAATGACAAAAAAGAATATAGGTTTCCTATGCTATTGGGCTAAATTTTGATTGCCTATGCCAAATAATACATGTGATCAACCTTCACTAGTCTATCGAGGATTCATAGCCCATCCCAAATTTTGGGGCTACAGCTTGGTTGTTGTTGTTGTTGTTGTTTGGGTTCTCGTGATTGTATTAGAGTTTATGGAACTAAAATAAGAGCAGAAAGGTGTAGATTTCCCAAGTGGGTTGCCTCCCTTTGTATGAATTGCCCTCAGAAGCGAGAGTATCATCACATTGGCATCCTGACTACTTACAATGCGGGACCCAAAAACACTAGGCCCTAAGGTGAAGTGCAACAGAGAAGAATTGGGTTGCTGGATTTTTCTATTGTTTTTGTATGAAATGCCTAAATTAATATCAATATTTTCTGTGAAAAAGTACTCTGGATTGGTATGCCTTGCTTGGTTCCTTTTACCATACCTTTTGCTTGAAAGTTTTGAGTTTTTATGCCCTTCTCTCTCTTATCCAAAATGGGAGATCTAATAAATCTATCTAGAGCAGAAACTGAAAGGACATACCATTATGTAGTATTGTCATTATGATAACACGGATATAATTACATCTATGCACGCCCCAAAGTGCTGATCTAACTATGCAATGTTTTACACTCCCTTGCTCACTTTTCTCTCCTTTTCATAAAGGAGTCTTCATGACCTTATTTAAAGAGACAAGAGGTGCACCAAGAAAACCATCTCACGCAATCTGCCCCTACACAATACATACCTTTCCAAAAACCTCACTTTACAATTACAACTACTGTTGAAAAAATCTTTACCAAAAAAAAAAAAAAAAGGAAAAAAGGAAAGACACACAAATTGAAGTTTATTAACAGAGGCTGCATTTATCTTGCTGGTGATGATTGATAAAAAGATTCGAGCAATTTACTTTAGTGCAACACTTTTCACACCTACTCTTTTTCATCGAGTGAGGCTTAGGTCCAGTGCATGTAGTGCATTGAACCCGTTAAGATATCAACATGTGTTCAAAAATGGACACGTATTATAATCTCAATGGGTCCAGTACTATTGGACATTGGACCTAAGCCTGACTCTTTTTCGTCACACTCATGTTTACTCTCATTACATGAAAATTTTATTGGAGAACTCATGATAATTTATTGTTTATCTACAGCCGAATTTACTAGTGTTTTCACTGCTGAACATGTGTTATACTTCACTGTTATTTCACAATTGAAAGCATGTTAACGTTGAACTCATAATTCTTTTCACCTTTAAATGCTTGCTTTAATGTTGAATTTGTATTACTTTATTAACGTCTTACCATTGAATGTAAGAAAAGGTCTCTTGACACCAAGTGATTCAGCAGTTTTTTCATACCCCGTCCCCTGTGTTTTGTGTTATGGTGAGCCCTATGTGAGTGAGAAGTGAAATAGACCATGAAAATTTGGGGTCCCTAGATAAACTGTCAATGTAAACAACTTTTTATTTTTTATTGTTTATATTCATTCTCTCTCAAGCTTTGGCATTGTATCTTTTTATAGGCTTAAAAGTACAACAACAGCCACTAACTACCTTCAAATCAATATGAGTTCGAACTTGACTTCCCAAACAAACTCAAGTCCAACAAAACCAACCTTTCAGTGATTGACATGTTGCAGCCACAAAAATCATACCAACAACTTTTAACTAGCTTAAGAGCTCAAACTTCATGAATTTTACCCTTGGAATCCCTCATTATTGCTGCCATCTTCAATTTTTATGGCCCCATTTAGGTTCACTTTGGGCCAATCTAAAGGAGGGAGAATTCCACTTGCCTTCAGCTTTGTCATTCTCAGAAACCATTTGTAGTAGGTGAAGTCACTAAATTAGACGAGCTTATTTATGTGCCAACGAGCTTCCAGCTCAATAAACATTCATTTTGGCCTCTCATTCATTTTGATGGCTTGCCACATAACTTCTAGGATTATTTCTACTTGAGATTTGAGAACTGTTGGTTTATGAATCTTTTACTTTGGTCATATGGATGGATATGTTGTTTTGAGTATTTTGATTGTGACTCAACCCTTGGGATTAGGAACCCATTATTTACCCTTTTTTTTTTTTATAAATAATTTTTGATTCTTTTGACCGTGAATCAACCCTTTGGATTAGGTGCCCATTATTTACCCTTTTTTTTTAATCAACGAAAAGAGTAGGAGATAGTGACTAGAGTGACTTCTCTACCTGAGTGTTACAATTGTAATATCCTACCTACTAGATTCGGGCATGCAAGCAGAAAACTATCGAGTCATAGCTATTATCCCAATCCCGCGAGGGCACTAGTGGACATTGAACCAGGCTTAGGGCACGAGGTTTTTCCCTAACCCTTCTTATTACACTATTTAAACCTGGAACGTCCATGCCCAAACTACTTGGGAGTAAGCGTAATGATCACTAGACGGACCACCACCCAAGTGGCAACGAACTCTTTATATATATATATATAATCTAACCCATCATTTACGCTATCACCTAGTTACAGGGGCGCAGGTACATATAGTCTTGGGGGGGCCATGGCCCCCCCAAAACTTTTGAATTCCTCTTACAGTCCTATATAAAAATAAATTGGGCCCCTACAAATTATAATGATTGGCCCCTCCAAAAAATTTCACAGAACCTTCTTGCTGTCAATGGAAGAAAATTGGTCTAGCATAGTTGGATAGGCCATCTAATACATGAGTCTAGACTACTCTTAACTCAATTTAAATCATAATAAAAGATAAAGGAACCAAGTGGCTCACCTACTTGCACAACATGCCAAGAACCTGGAGTTTCCAAACTATTGAATAAAAGATAGTCTCTGGTTTTAGAGTTCCAATTAGCTATGAATATTCATAATCTTTACAGTTTATACTATTTTTTTTTTTTACTGTTGTTTTGCTTAGTTTTCTCTTTACTCTGATTTTGGATAATGACTTTCCTTTAAAAAAAATGTCATAGAGATCAGTTCATTGTTAGTTTTTATGTTATTTCCCTTTAAAATATAACAACGATTGCATTTAGCCATTTAGAATTCCAATATTTAATTAGTTTCTCAAGTGGACTCCACTCAAACAATACACACATTTTTACCAAAATCTTATAAAACCCTAGACTTTTACCAAAATCTTATAAATCCCTAATCCCTAGGTGTCTTTCTTTTTATTTTTTCTAAGAATAGAAAAAGGACATTGTTCCTATTGTTTTCAACTTTTAAATGCAATGTGCGTTGCTCAAATTTGTGTGTTTTTCTTTTCATTTTTAGCCTTCAAATTCATTTATTCTGTTCCCATCATCATCATTTTTTTCACAAAATTTGATCATTTTCTCATATTTCCAATTTTTTTCCTCATATGTTTTTCTCTCATTATCATCATCTCATTTTTATATATTTTAAGTTGATTATTTTTTTCCTTTTGAATCTAGGTGCCTTATAAGTTGTACCAACATTGATATGTTTTTACAACAGAATTTAGGTTGCGCTAGAGATAAGAAACATTCTCAAGTCTTAACCCCCTCCCAATTTGAAAAAGGGAAAAATTGTTAAGAATTTCACTATGAAAATGATAATGAATGGAATTTATTTTATGAATGGTCATCATCAAGCACAATTCTAATAGGAGATGCTAAGGCTTTTAAAAAAAATTCTTTTATATATTTATAGCAAATTGAACAATTTTTTATTATCTTATTTGAGTTTTAAAATATTATAAAATGTTGAATTTGACTATTTTATATAGACTATAATTATTGTATTAATTATGAGTTATGACTAGTATATAAATATATAATTCAGCCCCCCAAGTGGAAAATCCTGGCTACGCCCCTGCCTAGTTAGAGGGAATATACTATATCTATATCTATATGCATTCTAGTATTCGACAAATAAGGTTAGCGGTTACACTTTCGCCGTATTGTTCCAACATCCAACCTGCCATGAATACGATAAGTCGATAACTTTGTGATGAGAGGATAATTACAGTACACGCATCGTTACATTTTGAGATAATTTACTATAAAAAAAAAAAAACCAAAACACGTGTGATATACGGCAAGCAACTTATAATGTTTTAGTTTTTTTAATTAAAAAAAAATAAAAAGAAAAGGAAACGAGTGGTATACGATAAGGTATCATTAATTATTAATATCCCTGAGATGTTAAAGTATTGAGAAATGGTATATCCACAACATTTTTATAACAAATTCTAAGTGGCAGGTTGTTACTAGTTGTTATTGGTGAGATAAAAAAATAATCTAAGTGTTAGATTTAAATTTGAACTAATAACAATTAACCACTTATAATTTATTGTGAAAATATTATAGACATAGCACCTCTCATAAGTATTTATCAAACAAATAAAATAATGCTGACAATATGAAATAAACAAAAGGGGTGGTAAAAAATTTCCGCACTGCCTCAACTAGGTTTTTTTGGAATACTCTAAGTACCGTTTTGGATTTAGTTTTAGACCTTTTGGTTTGCCCGTTGGAACGAAACATTTTGAAATCAGTCTAGGCATACCATTTCAGACTTACTGCAGAAGTTATATATATATATATATATATATAGGTGGAAATACTATTTTTGTCTCTATATTTTTACCTTATTTTCACTTTGGTTCTTACTTTTTATTTTTTCCATTTTTAGTCCCTATTTTGAAAAACGCGTTCCATTTTGGTCCCTATCATCATCGTCTGTAACAAAAATATCTGGAATGCATTGTTGGCATATAGAGCGCCTACATGGCCATTAAAATAATAATAATAAATTTTAATTAACATTTAAATAATGCCACATCAACATTTTAAAAGCCACGTCAGAAAAAAAAAATCAAAACAAAATTCTAAACATATGATTTTTAAAACTAAATCAAATAAAATAATTAAAATAAAATTTTCTTTTCCTTTCATTATTTTCTTCAAAAGAACATATTCATATATGTTTTTTTGTTCTTCCCCAGAACATGGCTGTTCATATTCATTTTCTTAGCAAATTAATTCTTAGTTTCTTTTCATTTCTCTATCTTTCTTATACTTTCTTTAAAGCCAAACACATTCTCAAATCAATAACAATTAAATAAAATAAAATTTAATTAAGCATTTTCTTGGCAACGTCAATCTCAAGATCTGAACATTTTTCTCTCCTAATTGGTAATCCAGAAAATCCCCTTTTCACAAACCCAACAAATTCTCATTCATAAACCCAAAAAACTCCCTTTCACAAACCTTGAAGATCCCTTCTCAAAACACAAAGCAAATAGTCCTTTCACAAACCCATAAACCCAGAATATCCATTCTCAACACATACAGCAAATGAGTTTTTCAAATTTGTCAAAAATCCGAAACAAATAAAATAAACTCAAGATCGGCTTTAGATCCTCTTCAAATTCAATCCCAAGATAGAGAGAGTGAGATGAGATAATGAGGAGGAGAGGAAAACGTTGGCTTTCAGATCTGCTGAAAACCCATACCACACACCACATATGACCCAAAAACTGACCCACCACCAATGAACCTTATCGATCCCACCACCTGTGAACCTTGCCTAACCCATTGACTAGGAGGATCTTACCAACTTGATAGCTACAGTGGCGATGGCGAATGAAGGAGATGAACGATGGGAGCTTCGACCAAGGGGTACTGAGAGAGAGAGAGAGAGAGAGAAAGTGAGATCAAGAAATGGAAGTTTGAGGTGTAAGAATCTGAGATGGTTTTCATTAGAGGTGAAGCGATGTTGGAAGTGAGAGGGAGGAAGTTTGAGATTAGAGGCATTTGAGAATCTGAGATTAGAGAAAGTTGTATGAAAATCTATTCATATTTTTAAAAATATTTTATTTTATTTTTAAAATTGAGAAATTTAGAAAGAAAATGGTTTTGATTTTAAATTCATTTTAAATGCTGACATAGACATTTTAAATGTCAATTAAAATTTTTTATTAATATTTTAATGGCTATGTAGGCGCTCTATATGCCAACAATGTATTTTGTCTACCACATAGAATATTTCCGTTACAGAGATGATGGTAGGAACCAAAACGGAACGTGTTTTTCAAAATAGGGACTAAAAGCGGTAAAAATAAAAATTAGGGACCAAATTGAAAATATGGTGAAAATATAGGGACAAAAATAGTATTTCTGCCATATATATATATATGGACAAAACTTAGGTACAGTACCTTAGGTTCCTTTCTTAAAATTCAGTCATGTGACTACTTAACTAAAAATTATACTTCCATCCCATGAGAAAAAATCTACATTGCAGAATTTTAAGAAGGGAATCTAAGGAACAGCACTTAAGTACTGTACCTAAATCTTGCACTATATATATATATATATATATTACACATGATATAACTCTAAGCAATGTTATATTGCTCAATAACTAGTTATTGAATTTATATTTTAAAAATATCACCATTAGATTACATATTCTATATAGTCTTAACATGCATGCCAATTTTTATGTCAATCGGATGTTATTTATAATTCAATCCATAAACTCATCTTTTATAAATTATTTTAAACTAAGAAAACTTGAATTTAAACAATTGATTAATGACATGACTGTTGATCTTTGATCACCTTAAAATTTTGGAAGTATGGAGAATATACGAATATAATGTAATCTAATAGTGTATTTGTCAAAATTCACATCCAATTAAAAAATATTAAATGATGCAGTATTACTTAAAGTTACTTCAGGTGTAACTTGAACTCAATCTATATCTATATCTATAATAATATCTATAACAAGATTCTCCGCTTTGATGTGAACTTTTCTAAACGTCGAAAATACCTCATTTAGTAACCAATGACTTTTCCTACAAATGTTTTAGGAATAGGGTCAACAACGCCACACAATTCCCCCAAAAAAATTTCTTTCTTAGACTAAACTCTTATGTGGTTCAAAAATATCCTTAAACTCTACATTTAACATGGACAAAACTTGGGGACAATCTAATAAAAATATATCTCCAATTCCACGTAAAACACCACCTACAAAATAGGACACTCTACCACCAACCCATGTCTTCAAAACAACTCTACTTATCCAAAAAGAAAAAAGAAAAAATCCTAGTCCACTTTGTATATTTCCTTCAAGACCACATTTCATCTTTTTTTTTTTTTTTCTTTCTATTTTTACTTTATCAAGACTTACCCTTTTTTTTTTAATATTATGCTTCCTTAATTCCTTAGCTCACCTTTTTTCTTATTGTTAGTGTAAAATGAGTGAGATGTTTGAAACACTTGGCCTAGAATGATGTTTCAAATCACAGATTCAACAAAAACTAATATACAAATTAAAAAAGCAAAAATAAAGAGAAAGTAACAAGAAAGAATTTACTTACCAAAATCATTATGAACCAACCATGAAAACTTTATCTTCTTTCTAGGAGAGCATCATTTTGATGCGTGCTGGCAGAATTCTTTTCAAAATTGAATAGTATTAAAAGAAAAGAAGTAGAAATAAATATATACTGGTGTAGTTCTAAATTTTTGAAATTGTTTTTATTTAAATTTCAATTGAAATGTGGGGTGTTAAATAAGGATATGTGGTAGTGACTAAATTTAAGAATATGGATGAGAAGTTATAGTAATGGTTTTATAGTATGATTGTTTTTTTTCTTTTTTTTCCTCTTCAAATTCAAAATAAAGAAAAGGAGATTTGAGAAGCAAAAACAAAAACAAAAACATGAGATTAGGGATTTAAAGAAACTGGAAATTCAAAAAAAAAAAAAAAGGGGAGATAA